>NC_045552.1:3419090-3493371 GCF_009769535.1 Thamnophis elegans
CAATCAAATGAGGAAGAAAAGAAAGGGAAGAGAGGCTCCTTGTGGTCAACCCAGAGGCCATCTGACCTCTCACACCAAATTGGAAAGTATTCCTCCCCCCCCCCCCCGAATTTTTCCAAACCGAACTTAAGCCAGATATTTATTGGGGATTTGCTGCCCCCTCCTGGCCGTCACCATCCAAAGCAGCTGACAATGATGGGATTTCAGAAACCGGGACACACACAAGCCTAGATTTGAGGGCTGTGATCTCAGCTGACAGAGAGGGGTGGGGTGGGATTTTGCCAGTCCTCTCTGGGACCCCAAAGGGTGGGTGGTCGTAAGCGGACAACTGCTAGGCAGCAGCTGAAAACTCCCCTTGCTCCCTTACACACAGATTAAACCAGATTACTTCCAACCAGATTAAAATTGAAGAGCTGCTCTTACAAATCTGGTGATTGGCCCAAAGTCACCCAGCCAGTTTTTGTGTCTCAGGCAGAACTAGAACTCACCGTCACCTGGTGATTGGCCCAAAGTCACCCAGCCAGGTTTTGTGTCTCAGGCAGAACTAGAATTCACCGTCACCTGGTGATTGGCCCAAAGTCACCCAGCCAGGTTTTGTGTCTCAGGCAGAACTAGAACTCACCATCACCTGGTGATTGGCCCAAAGTCACCCAGCCAGTTTTTGTGTCTCAGGCAGAAATAGAACTCACCGTCACCTGGTGATTGGCCCAAAGTCACCCAGCCAGGTTTTGTGTCTCAGGCAGAACTAGAATTCACCATCACCTGGTGATTGGCCCAAAGTCACCCAGCCAGTTTTTGCACTTAAGGCAGAACTAGAACTCACCATCACCTGGTGATTGGCCCAAAGTCACCCAGCCAGCTTTCGTGTCTCACATAGAACAAGAACTCACCATCGTCTGGTGATTGGCCCAAAGTCACCCAGCCAGCTTTCGTGTCTCAGGCAGAACTAGAACTCACCATCACCTAGTGATTGGCCCAAAGTCACCCAGCCAGCTTTCGTGTCTCAGGCAGAACTAGAACTCACCATCACCTAGTGATTGGCCCAAAGTCACCCAGCCAGCTTTCGTGTCTCAGGCACAACTAGAACTCACCATCACCTGGTGATTGGCCCAAAGTCACCCAGCCAGTTTGCGCGTCTAAGGCAGAACTAGAACTCACCATCGCCTGGTGATTGGCCCAAAGTCACCCAGCCAGCTTTCGTGTCTCAGGCAGAACTAGAACTCATCATCACCTGGTGATTGTTGCAAGGTCATCCAGCCGGTTTTCGTCACTGTCTCCTGGTTTCTAAACAGATGCCTTAACCAAACTGACTCTTCCAATTGCAGAATTAATGAGTGCAAATTCTAAAAGTGACTTCCATTTTGGCGCCCCCCCCCCTTCTCTTTTCTCATCCGTGAGCCTTTAGAGGCAGAGACTGCATTGGTGTACAACATTTTTTTACTTCAATCCTTGGGAAGCACGCGAAGCGGAGAACTTCCCTGCGCGTTCTGAAAAAAAATTGCTAAATGACGCCAACCCGTATTTAACGGTTTTATTGTTTGCCTCTGAGTGCTGGAGAATGCACCCAATTCGCCATTGAATATGCAGAACACCGGAGGGGACGGTGGGATGTTGATTTGGGGCGAGAGCCAGCATCTGTCTCTAACGGGGACTGATTACCGTATTTTTCAAAGTATAAGAGGCTCCGAAGTATAAGACGCACCGAGCTTTCGGGGAGGAAAACAAGGGAAAAAATTCTGCTTCTGCCTCCCAGCAATTTGCCTCCTTGCAGCAAACAGCCCGTTTCAGTTACAGCACAGCCTGTTAGCACAAGCAGCTGATTGTGGCCTTCCCACACCAGCTATTTCAGGCTGCAGGGATTGCCATAGCCTATTGCCGCCTCCACGCGCCCCATTTTCGGCCTCCGTGCACCCCGTTTTCCGCCCGTTCTGGGACAGCGGGGATCAGAATGGGTGGAAAAAGGGGCACGTGGCGGTCAAAAACGGGGCGCGCAGAGGCCAAAACAGCTGATGGTTGGGAGGCCGATCCAACCGACAATCTGCTGCTTGCGCTAATCAGGCTGTGTTGAAACAGGCTATTTTGCGGTTTGCTGCAAGGAGGCAAATCGCTTGGAGGCAGAGGCTAAAGGGTGGGGGCCAGCGAGTGGGAGTACATTCGTTGGGTAAGACCACCCAAATACCGATTTACAAATCAAGGGGAAAAGGCAGACACAGGAAAGCAACATGCTGGCATCTCCACAAAGGGATGAGATGTTCTGGGTCACGTCAAACACACACCGGTTTTCTGAGAGCTCTCCGTTCTCCGCCATCTTTTTTCCTACTGGGGACTCTGAAGAATTCAGGAAGCAAGGTGCTAATTTCCCCACCGGCTATGAAATGTGTGTGTGTGGGGGGGTGTGTGTCTTCCAAACTGCCCTCGTCAACCGGTTCTGAAGATTTCACACCTTCGCTGTGAATGTGAAAAGCTGATTTTTTTTCCATCCGATTCAGGGAAGGGGAATGAGAACACGAGTGGGATCCCACCCATGTACGCTTCCCTGCTCGGTCAACAGCGGTGCCCCGGGGCCTTCACCTTCATCCCAGGAATTAAGGTCTTCGTTCCGTCTCGGCTGTTTCCATACCGTCGGCGGCTTCGGGCTCCTCGCCGTCGAAGTAACGCTCTTCCTCGTCTCTCGAGACAATGTCGAGGTTATCAAACTCTGGATTCTCGTCGACTTCACTGAGGGGGGGAAGGCAGGGGATAAAGGAGAGAGCGGGAAAGGGTTCAGCGTTTCACCATAGGGCGTCCTTGTCTTACGACAATCCAGGGGTGGGCTTCTGGGCGTTTGCAGGGATTCCGGAGAAACTCTAAGATTCTATACAGTTCGGAGAACCTCCAAATCCCACTGCTGGCTGGCCCTGCCCCTCCCCCTCCCCAGAGTCCCCTTGTGGCCCGTTTTGGATGCAGGTAAGTGTAGCGCGTGCACGGAGGCTCGGGGAGGGGGAAAACAGGCCCGTTTCTGGCCTCCAGAGCCTGGGGAGGCTGTTTGCGCCCTCCCAGAGGCTCGAGATAAACATCCGGAGCTCAGGGAGGGCAAAAACGCCCCTCTGCCGTGGTGCAGGAGGCCAACTAGGCCAAGCCCACCCAGCAACAGGGCAGAAAACCCCTTGTTAAAATTTTTGAAACCCACACCTGATTCAGCCCAAAATCATCGTTGCTAAGCAAGGCCGTTAAGTCAGGTTTTTTGCCCCATTTTGTGACCTTTCGTGACACAATTGCGGAGTCAATCGCTGTGGTTGTTAAGGGACTCATGCAGTCGTGAAGCGAATAAGGCATTCTTCATCAACGTTGCGCGTCACAAGCCAGCTGGGAAAGTCACAACTGCCGATCCCTAGAGCCGAGGTGGCGCAGTGGTTAGGGTGCAGTACTGCAGGCCACTTCAGCTGACTGTTATCTGCAGTTCAGCAGTTCTAATCTCACCGGCTCAGGGTTGACTCAGCCTTCCATCCTTCCGAGGTGGGTAAAATGAGGACCCAGATTGTTGTTGGGGGCAATATGCTGACTCTGTAAACGGCTTAGAGAGGGCTGAAAGCCCTATGAAGCGGTATATAAGTCTAACTGCTATTGCTATTGCTATCCCATGACTCCAGGGCCTGTGTAACTGTTACATACAAGTAGTCCTCGACTTACTACCACAATTAAGCCCAAAACGTTTGCTGTCAAGTGAGAATTTGTGAAAGGAGTTTTGTCCCATTGTAGCCTTCTTGCCACTGTTGTTAAGTGAATCGCAACAGTTAATATGTTACTAACCCGGTTGTTAAGTGAATCCGACTTCCTCCTATTCCTGTCCTGTCCTAGTCCTGTTCCCGCTCCTGTTCTGCTCTGTTCTGTCCTACTCCTATTCCATTCTGTTCCATTCCCACCAGGCCACTCTTCAAGGTGTGAGCGCTAATAAGTCAGAAGTGGGGAAACTAAATGAAAATTGTGGTATGGTGATAGTAAAATATATAAATTTTTAACATATACAATTTAAACTGAATGGAATATATGTGATTGTGGATAGAACGCACGAAATGTACTTGTGACCAATGGATACGCTTTCTACAAGATGTAATGAAAGATGATTCTTTTCTTTTTGTGTCTTTTCTGTATTAAAACTAATATAATTTTTATATAAGAAAAAAGAAGTGGGGAATGTATGAGCTCGGTTACGTGGGCTTCTCTTGCCCAATCCATAAATCCAGCTTAGTGTTAGGTGTGCATGCAATTCCTTCAGGGATCTCCCCTGTCCCGAGTCCTGCCCTTACCTGTAGTCGAAGTCCATATCCTTGCCCTCCAGGAAGTGCTGGTACATACGGCTCGTGAACTCTTCCCGCAGGAAAGCCTTCTCCTCCACATCGGGGACCCATTCGTCGGCATCAGGGTTGAAATCCTGGTCTGAAGAGGGAAGAACAGGAGGAGGGATGCTCAGTGTCTCTTCCAGGGCTGGGGGACAAGCCGCCCTTCTCTGTTTTCATGCAACTTCCTTAACTTTTATTTATATTCCAACTTTATCAGGCGGGATATTCAGCGATGAACATATCTGACGCAACTTCATCTTTTAATGACCCTGTAATCCCTTGCGGGGTGGTGTCTGGGCCACTGAATGGAGCTAGCAGAGTGTTTTCATGGCCAGATGCCCTTCCCTGTCGCCAGTATGGAGTTTTGTTCAGCAGATATATTCTCAGTGTGCCCAGAGAGAGAAATATCTGCCGCTACCTGGGATCAAACTCACAACCTCCTGATTGCGAGGTGAGAGCAACACCTCCAGGCCACCGCAACACAACTTTCTCCTATTTTCCCCCACAACAATCCTGTGAGGTGGGTTGGGCTGAAAGACTGAGGAACAAAATCACCCAGCTGGCTTCCAGGTTTAAGGCGGGACTAGAATTCACCGTCTCCTGGGGATTGGCTCAAAGTCACCCAACCGGCTTTCATGGTGGGACTAGAACTCAGCACATCCCGGTGATTAGCCTAAAGTCACCCAGCTGGCTTTCGTGCTTAAGGAAGGCAGGATTAGAACTCACTGTCCCCCGATTTGTGCCTTAACCACTAGATCAAACTGCCTCTCCTACTACTCCAGATAGTAGAGGCAGCTTCCTCTAATATTGAGGGAGACAGAAATCCTCCCTGGCCGTTTAGGAGACAATAAAAGAAATCGATTAAATTGTATTTAATTTAGAATTTAATGTAATTTTGAATTAAATCCTATCCATTACTCCCCTTTTCCCTGCAAAGCCCCAGGTTCTCCACTGTTCTCCCTTTGAAGCAACTCGGCTGCTCTCAGGGCCTGGGCCCTTTAAGATCCAACCACTAGATCTTACTTCCTCGTTTCACTCACCTTGGCTGTCCTGGTCACTGTCTTCCTCCTCCTCTTCTTGGCAGGCCTCTTCCTGCTCCTGCTGGATCAGCAGCCGCTGCTGGATGACCTTCTCCTGATAGGAATCGAGGAGGATGCCCGAGAGGGAGCAGGAAGCCTCCAGTTTACAGTGGCCCAGTTCCTGCAGCTCCTCATCGCTCAGATACTGTCCAATGTACTGCTCATACAGGAGGGGGTCCCGGCCCCTCATTTGCTCATCGCTGAAATATTCTCCACCTGCAAGGAATGGGGAGAGGGGTGTCTGTGAGCCTCGGACATTTGTTTCTCTCCTCTCCCTCCTTCCCTCTCCCTTCTCTCTCTCTCTCTCTCTGCCTCTCTCCTCTTCTTTCTCTTTCTCCTTCCCTCTCCTCTCTCTCTCCCTTCTCTCTCTCTCTTTTCTTTCTCCTTCCCTTTCTCTCTCCTTCCCTCTCTTCTCTCTCCCTTCTTGCTCTCTCTCTCCCTCTCTCATCTTCTTTCTCTCTCCTTCCCTCTCCTCTCTCCCTTCTGCTCTCTATCTTCTCTTTCTCTCTCTCTTTTCCTTTCTCTCTCCTTCCCTCTCTTCTCTCCCTTCTTTCTCTCCCTCTCTCCTCTTCTTTCTCTCCTTCCCTCTCTTCTCTCTCCATCTCTTCTCTCTCCCTTCTTGCTCTCTCTCTCCCTCTCATCTTCTTTCTCTCTCCTTCTCTCTCCTCTCTCCCTTCTGCTCTCTCTATCTTCTCTTTCTCTCTCCTTTCCTCTCTCCTTCCCGCTTCTCTCTCCCTTCTTCCTCTCTCCCCCTCTCTCCTCTTCTTTCTCTCTTCTTCCCTCTCCTCTCCCTCTCTCTTATCTTCCCTTTCTCTCTCTCCTTCCCTCTCCTCTCTCTCTCTCATCTTCTCTTACTCTCTCTCCTTCCCTCTCTCTTCTCTCTCCCTCCCCCCTCTCTCTAACATACATCCATCATATGCAGCCTAGACAGTAATAGAACAGCTGCCTGATAGTTCAATCCAAGATAAGAGCAGCAAAATTACTGCACACCACACACCCTGGAGAATAGTTGACAGGTCTCCTTGCCCTGTCCTATTAAAAAGAAAAATCTAATTCTATTCGCCACGAAGACCCACGCAGCCTCTGCTCCAGCCTCCCCGTGGCGAAGGAAATAACGGCATTTATTGCAATCTTATTTATTCCAATGATTTGCACATCAGCTCAATCCCAAGGTTCTAGACAGCTTACTATGCATGACAAACGCATAACTACCTTTTCCCTCTTCGCTTTCTTCTCAAAACGAAATTCCTCTACAGGTGTTACTCTTCAAAAGTGAAATTTATTACTTGGCAAAAACCAGGCACCAGCCTGATTGCTGCATTTTATGCCAACTGGAGTTTCTGAGATGTTTTGAAAAGCAATCTAGGGACAATTATTGCCAGAAATAATTAATTAATTCTGTCTGTCTGTCCATCCATCCATCCATCCATCATCCATCCACCCACTCACCAACTTATCACTATATCCATCCATCCAACATCCATGCATTCTTTCTCTCTCTCTCTCTCCTCCTCCCTCCCTCCTCCCTCTGGCTTAGTTACACAGCAAACTCCAATTCTGTCTTTGCGCAACGGAACTACTAACTAGCAAAATAAGATGAACCACAAGCAGCTAATATATTGTGGGCATGTGGTCTCTGTCTAAGTTGGAGAACTGTTGTGGCCCGGCAGGAGCCGTTGGAGCTGCCACCAGACTCCGACAGCGAGGGGCCCTATGAGTCGGCCCTGGAGGAGGTGGAGGACCCTGGACAGGGTGCCGACTCCAAGCAGGGCGAGGAGAGACTGGTTGGCCACCAGGTAGCGGCGGAGCCTTGGATCAGAGGGAGTGTTCAGGAAAACACTTGTGAGTTGCTTCAGGATGCACCCCTTCGAAGGGCTACTCGGCAGAAGGAACAACTGCGTAAATGTAGGAGATGATTGCGCTTAGCTGATGCTGATTAAGACCCTCTCCTGATTATGAAAGAGACTGTTTGTGCCACGCCCTGTTTGCAGGAGTCAACATTCACGATTCAGAGAAACCAACTTGGAGAAGTGGTTTGCTGTGAGAGCTTGTTTGCATTGCCTAGGTTTGTAAAAATTACTGCCAAGAGTGTTTATCTCTTTGTTTATTTTGGGCTTGCAGCCAACGAGAGTCTGGACTGATTAAAAGTATTCTTATTTACTTTTGCTTGTGGCTTTCGTTTCTGGATGGAGAAGGGGGGGTCAGAACAGAGAACTATGCTGAATGAACTTAGTCCTGTCATTGCAGTCAGCCACTAAGAATAGATCAGCAATTTTTCCATATTAAAACCTGGAAGTTATGCTGCGAAAATGGTGGCTGGTCCTTCTCCTTAGTCCATAAACCCGTGACCCGTCAAAACCGCGGACGACAAAAGCGCTCTCGACGAAAGCGCGTACCTGATGTCATCAGCAGCGCGACGAAAAAAATTAAAAAATAAATTAAATCAAAATTAAAATAAAATTAAAGCAAGCCGATTCACATAAAGGTAAGGGTTAGGTTAAGGGTTAGGTTTAGGGTTACGTTAAGCGTTAGGGTTAGGGTTAGCGTTAGGTTAAGGGTTAGCGTTAGGTTTACCGTTAGGTTAAGGGTTAGGTTTAGGGTTAGGTTTAGGGTTAGGTTTGGGGGGGGTTAGGGTAAGGTTTTCGCTTTAATTTTAAATTTTCCGCTCACAGCGCGATGTTTTCATCGCGCTGTGATGACGTCACGTACGCGCTTTTGTCGAGCGCAATTTTGTCGTCCGCGGTTTTGTGGTGGAACCCATAAACCTGCCAATCCACAGGTTGACTTTTAAACAAACTGTAAACCCATTCCCCCCACCCACCCACCCCAAAAAAAACCACTCAGGGCCCCAGTACCTCTGATGAGTTGTTGCAAAGCTGCGTAGCGCTTGTTCTTCACCCTCGTGTGCAGGGTTTTGCCCAGATTTGCTTTGCGGATCTCGGCGCAGTAAAAATCTGCCTCATAATTGCCAGAGAGATGGTGGAAACAGGGTAAATGTTCTTCGCGCAGGACCGTTCGGAAGCGCTCCAGGAAGACCAGAGGCTTGGTGTGGTATAAATTCCGTAAAATGCCCAGTTTCTGGGCTGGTGTAAAATCTGGTTCGTCCTTCTGTTGGCTCTGGACCGCTAAGCGGCTGTTAGCCACGGTGTGGAACATGGCAAGCAGAGCAGAGTCCTCCTCTTCCATGGGACTATCAAGGACCACGTTTGAACCAGAGGACTTAAAATTCCCATTATTGTAAGAAGGTGACCGTTTGCCGTTGGAGGTCTCCTCTCCGTTAGGGGTGCCACTTTCAGCATTCAAGTCCCCCGGTTTTTCAGAGCCTTGGTTAAAATCTTGGGCAGCCTTGCTCCCATTAGTTGGGGTTAGGTTTTCTGTCTTTAATTCACCCAAGCACCAGGAGAGAGACGGCCCCATTTTGGACCTGTATTTGTCCACCGAAGAATTTTGGCCTGGGTGCCAAGAGTCCTCCTCCCTGCGTGAAGGCGATTGAAATGTTCCTTTCCTGCTCAGGGAATAGTTGTGTGAATTTGGGACTCCTGACATTTCTTCCCCCCAATATGTGTGACCCCTAGGGGAGCTGCCAACCGTCCCGAAGCTGCACATATCTGAGGCTGCATCGCCAGAAGACGCTCGGCAAGACCCATCAGAATCTCTGTTGCTCTGCGAAGGGCAATCTTTGCTTGCTGGAATTTCCATCTTGTGATTTCTTGCCTTGATTTTGTCTGGAAAATTGCTCTCTAGGCAGATCAACTATTGGCTTCCTCCCCTTTTCTCTCTCTTAGGGAATCAACAGCTAGAAAGAGAAAATCATTTTTGCAACACTGAATGAAACAGATATCAAATGCCCCCCGACCCCACCCACCCAAGAGGGGGAATAACATCTACTGTACTGGGACAACCCAAGACTGTGGCTCAGAAATAAATTCAAATAAGCTTGCCATGAATCCCAAGAGGTGTTCTGTGAAGCAGAGTGAAATGATAGAGAAGACAAATTCAAAATTATTTCAGTGAATTATTTCAATGGCTATACATTTTGGAAGGAAGACCAAGATGATGTTGATATCTTAAAACAGACACTTTAATGGCATGGAAAAGACAGAACGACTACCCAGTGGAAGGAGGAAGAGCATGGCTGCTCCTTCCCCAGTTATACTGATGGGAGCTAGAGGGCCACTCCACCATCCCTTAAGAAGGTCTGGATCCACTCCAAGCACATGTCCAGATATTCAGATTTAAGGGCCTCAGCTGGACAAAAGGTTCCACATCACCCCAATGGACTGGAGGCTAAAACATATGAAGAACGGTTACAGGAATTGTATATGTCTAGTTTAATGCAAAGAAGGACTAGGGGAGACATGATAGCAGTCTTCCAGTATCCCAGGAGCTGCCACAAAAAAGAGGGAGTCAAGCTATTCTCCAAAGCACCTGAGGGCAAGACAAGAAGCAATGGGTGGAAATTAATCAAGGAGAGAAGCAACCTAGAACTAAGGAGAAATTCCGACAGTTAGAACAACTAATCAATGGAAAAAAACTTGCCTCCAGAGGTTGTGAATGCTCCAACACTGGACGTTTTTAAGAAGATGTTGGATAGCCATTTGTCTGAAGTGGCGTAGGGTTTCCTGCCTAAGCATGGGGTTGGACTAGAAGACCTCCAAGGTCCCTTCCAACTGTGTTGTTCCATTTCTATCCCTGACTCTAGAAAGAGTGCAGAGAAGAGCAACAGATGATTAGGGGCGTGGAGGCTAAAACATATGATGAACGGTTGCAGGAATTGGATTTATCTAGTTGAATGAAAAGAAGGACTAGGGGAGACATGATAGCAGTCTTCCAATATTTGAGGGGCTGCCACAAAGGAGGGGGAGTCAAACTATTCTCCAAAGCATCTGAAGCGATGGGTGGAAACTAATCAAGGAGAGAAGCAACTTAGAACTAAGGAGAAATTTCCTGACAGGTTAAACAGTTAACCAGTGGAACGACTTGCCACCAGAAGTTGTAAATGCTCCGAGACTGGACGTTTTTAAGAAGAGATTGGACAGTCATTTGTCTGAAGTGGTGTGGGGTTTCCTGCCTGAGCAGGGGGTTCGACTAGAAGACCTCCAAGGTCCCTTCCAACTGTGTTGTTCTATTTCTATCCCTGACTCTAGAAAGAGTGCAGAGAAGAGCAACAGATGATTAGGGGCGTGGAGGCTAAAACATATGAAGAACGGTTGCAGGAATTGGATTTATCTAGTTTAATGAAAAGAAGGACTAGGGGAGACATGATAGCAGTCTTCCGATATTTGAGGGGCTGCCACAAAGGAGAGGGAGTCAAACTATTCTCCAAAGCACCTGAAGCGATGGGTGGAAACTAATCAAGGAGAGAAGCAACTTAGAACTAAGGAGAAATTTCCTGACAGGTTAAACAGTTAACCAGTGGAACGACTTGCCACCAGAAGTTGTAAATGCTCCAAGACTGGACGTTTTTAAGAAGAGATTGGACAGCCATTTGTCTGAAGTGGTGTGGGCTTTCCTGCCTGAGCAGGGGGTTCGACTAGAAGACCTCCAAGGTCCCTTCCAACTCTTGTTATTCTGAGTGCCAAGCGCTCTGGAGCAGGGAGGACCCCAAGGGGAGCTGATGGGCGTCGTTGCCAAAGGAAGGGACGCCTTTCCAGGGCAACCACCCCACCAAAGCGTGGGGGCGAAGCCCAGGACGGAAGCTCACCGTTGGAAACGGCTCCCGAGGCTCATCCCGCTCCTCCTTCGATCTCTTGCTTCGCGGGGGAAGGTAAATCAAGTCGGACCAGCTCTCTCCGAGCGATTTCCGGTTCCTGGGCGGGGCCGCGGGGATGGCGCTCCGGGCGGGAATCGGGGCTGCGGAAATTTTCGTTCCGGGAGAATTCTAATGGTGCGAGTCTATGGAGATTTCTCAGCCATCCCGAAATTTTGCAAAAGGCAACTGGAGACTTTGGGGTTTGGTTTTTGTTTTGTTTTTCTCTTTGAAAACGTTTCGCTTCTCATCCAGGAAGCTTCTTTAGTTCCATCTCAGTCTCAGAACTGAAGAAGCTTCTTGGATGAGCAGCGAAACTTCTCCGAGGAAAAACAAAAATCCGGGAAATGCTTAGATATCTTATTAACTGATTTCGTTTCAGAATGTTATAAAAGGTGTAATGTTATTGTAAGTTTATTGAAACTGCGAATGAATGCCAGTAGGTGGTTGTGTCTTTAAATACAAATGATTTCAGATAAAAGCACGTTTAAATAATTGTAGTTAAATGAGAATTGTGGTACACTGATAGTAAAATACAGAGATTTTTTTATTTAAAATGTACAATTCAATATGAATGAAGTATATGTAATGATTGTGGAAGAAACGCACGAAATGTATTTGTAACCAATCGACACGCTTTCTACAAGATGTAATGAAAGATGATTCTTTTTTTGTTTTTAATTAAAACAATAAAAAAAACTTTTCAAAAAAAAATCCGCCTGCCTTTTGGGAAAAAAAGCACCTTTGAGATTCTAAATAGGCAACTAAAGAGGCAGAAATAGAGAACATGGGAGAAAAGAAGGAAGAGTGGGAGAAAAGACAGGGCAGGATTTTTTAAAGAGGGGGGCGGGATCACAGTCATAGTTGTAGGGCATTACAGGAAGACTTATTTCCTGATTTTATTTCTTTTTTAACAATCTAGGTAAAAATAGGGAATCAACTCCCTGGGTCCTGGTCAATGTAACCCACTTCAGAGTTGGCGTTATGAGGAAAATAGGTTAAGCAAGGTTATGTTCACCCCTCCCAACATATTCTCTACATCTAGCAGTTGGGAAAAGTTCAACAGACTGAGGAAAAGCAGAGAGGAAGGATGGATAAGTGTTGGTGTTTTAAGATGTGGCTGATTCGAGGCCAGAAGTACATCCAGCTGCTAGTGATGTGTGCAGAGGCCAAACGTTTGAACTTATAAAGTCACCAATCGCAGGAGTGTTCCACCGTGGCAACCTTTTAAGATCTGTTATCTGAAGATGCTCCTCCAAATGACAGCTGGACGTTTTTCCCTTGAAAACTTTTCGCTTCTCATCCAAGAAGCTTCTTCAGTCCGGAGACAGAAATGAAGAAGGTTCTTGGATGAGAGAAGCAAAGAGGGAAAAAAACCCAAGAAAGAACAGTTGTCTTTTGGAAAAAGGAACTTTGGGACAACCATGACCTGGATGATTAAGAATCTTCATAGATTCTAGAGATTCAGTCCTCCAGGTCATGGTTGTCCCAAGAATGCTTTTTTAGGAGGCAACTGGATTTTCTTGTTTTTTTTCTTTCTTTTGAAGACGTTTTGTTTCTCTTCTTGGATGAAAAGCGAAATGTCTTCAAAAAGAAAAAAAAACAAACAAGAAAATCCAGTTGCCTCCTGAAAAAGCATCTTTGGGACCATCTCCATAGACATTTAAGACCTGTGGACTTCCAACTCCCAGAATTCCCCACCCAGACAAGCTTCTTCTTCTTCTCCTCCTCCTCCTCCTTTTTCATTCTTTCTTTGGAAGGACAGATACTGAAGCTGAAATACTTTGGCCACGAGATGAGAAGGGAGGACTCACTGGAACAGACCCTGATGTTGGAAAAGATGGAAGGCAAGAGGAGAAGGGGATGGCAAAGGGTTACAGTGTCACCAATGCAATTCAATGAACGTGGATTTGGGAAGACCATGGGGTTGCGAAGAGTCAAATGCGAAGCATCAACAGCTTTTAAACGCTACAGTGCACGGGTAGAGATAGAAACACGCAGGCAAGTTTAAAGTTCAATATTCATTCTTTTTTTCTCCAAATACAAAAAGCTGTTACAATTCAACTCAACACAAAGCATGTTCAGAGTTACAGAAACTGAAACGTCGTATAAAAAGTTACACATTTAAGATGATTCTCTCTCCCCCCCCTTTTTTTTTTAAAAAAAAAATCCTCTCCTGTACTGAACTAACAGAATTGTTATCTTGATGAAAATATTAACAGCTACTGACCCACAGTAAAAAGCTACAGGGGAAAAAAATATTTCTTTGAAAACAAAACAAAAACAAAATCATAATTACTGTAAGATAGCCATTTCTCCTCCCCTACGGTTTTAATGGTTCTTTGCAAAAGAAAAAAAGAAACAGATTAAAAAAACACCTCAAAGACAGGTGACACCAAACTGCAAGAAGTTCCCAAAAGGTGTGGAATTTATAGTCACCAGCAGATAGGGTGGAGGTGGAGTGGAAAGGGGAGAATTTGGGAGGGAGTCTGCAGGATGCGGTCCACAAACAGGATAGCCACATGACCCAAATCCTTTTTTTTTTTTAAAAAATGCGCACTGTGACCACTCTCTTAACTGGACCACCCCCTGCAGACACCCCTGGAGAGAATAGCGGTAAATCCTACGGGAGCCCCTTCCAATGCTGCCCCCCCCCCCAACTTCTGTAGGAAGTTTAGATACCTGGATGGGTCCTGGTCTAAAAGGATTTTTTAAAAAAGTACAATTTTATGAACACTGAAGAAGACCCTAGCTTCTTACGGAATAAAACAAATCTTAAAAAGAAGAAAAAGAAGTGGGGGGAGCTAAATGATCTTCAACAAGGAACCATGTAACTTTCCTCATGAAGGATGGTAGAAAGGACATAACATGCCTAGCTGTACAAGTAAAAACCCAACCATCCTCAAGAACTCTTAGAGAGGGGAAGCGGGTGGAAACGCCCAACTTCCCTCTTCTGGATCTCTCTCTCTCTCTCTCTCTCTTGCTCTCAAGATTCAGAAATGCCCGTCACTGTGCTGTTCCTTTTTCCCTGGGGTGGAGAAACAACACCCTCCCGAGCTATCACTGTGTGCTTGAGCCTCCCTGCGAGGTGCCCGTGTAGCTCCCGTAGTCGTAGTTGCCGTAGTACTGAGGCCACTGACCCTGGTTTTGATAGTATTGATTCCATTGTTGGGTGTACTGTGGGGAAAAAGGAGAAAATTGATCAGTGGACAGGTAATATTCTCTACCCCCGCCCTGGGGGAGAAAAAAAACAACCTTTCCATTTCCATCTGCTGGCTCATCTCAGATTACGTCAGGTTTGTCTCCTCCCCTCCAAGGTCCCTCTCTCTTCACAAAAACTTAAGACTTAGAATAAGTTTATTGTCACTTTGAATGTACACTAATTGGCATACATTAAAATGAAATTTCGTTGCATGCAGCTCTTCACCTCTAAAATACACTACATAACCACAAATAAATAACTAAATAAACACACACACACACACAAATAAATTATGCATGTACACACATATAGTAGTTTTCCTTGTCAAAGGCGAAGGACCAACAAGAGAATGAATAGCTGAGTTGGTGTAGCCTTGGCAACTTTTAAGACTTGTGGATTTCGACTACCAGAATTCCAGGGAGTTGACTGGCTGGGCTGGGGAATTCTGGGAGTTGAAGTCCACCAAAGTTGCCAAGGTTGAATATCGCTTTCATTAAACTCCCAATCTGGAGGAGGATGGAATCACTGCTCCATTTTTTGCACCCCACTACAAGTAATCCTCGATTTTTGGCCACAATTGGGATTAAGAATTTCAGTGGTTAAGCAAGGTGGTGGCTAAGCGAGTCACAGCCGATCTGATGACCCTTCCAGAGCATGGCTATTAAGCAAATTGGAACGAGCTCCCCGTCGAGATCCGGACCCTTACTACTCTCCCGGCCTTCCGCAAAGCCACGAAGACCTGGCTGCTCCGGCAGGCTGGGGGGCTGTTGAAATAGTCAGCCCCACGGGAACTATGAATGTTGTGTTTTTTAAATTGTTGTTTGTCTATTTGTCTATTTATCCCCTTCCTTTGTTTATTGTAAGCCGCCGGGAGTCCTTCGGGAGTGGGCGGCATGCAAGACCAATACATTCAATTCAATTCAATTCAAATACCTGCGATTGTTAACTGAATCACATGGCTGTTATATGAAGTCGGGTTTCCCCTACTGGCATGGCTCGTCGGAAGCCAGCTGAGATCACACATGGTGATCACATGACCACAGGGCCCTGTAATACATGGGTGGCCCCACAGCATCCTCTTAATGCCCCAGACTAGTCTTTGCTTCTCCACACTTACCTGTTGGTACTGGCTGTAGTTGGGCTGACTGTAGGCTGGTGGGGTTGGGGCTGGCGGAGGAGGAGGAGGAGGCTGGGTGTAACTTTGGCTGTAACTGCCGTAACTTCCGTAGTTGTAGCTGGGAGCAGTGTAGGCCCCCTGGCTGTAGCTGGAAGGCGGGCTGTAGGGCTGGCTGTAGCTTTGCTGTGGACGACAAGAGGGACAGTTGGTATCCTCAGCTGAGGCACAGCCCCTCTGAATCCCATTTAGTGGGTCCCCCCGAAATGCCTAATGCTGCCGGCTGAAGCATATCTGGCTTGTAGGCACAATTTGCAAGAACAATTTCCTCCTCTCCTCACTGACATCTGTTTTTGCCCCAAAGGGACATTCCAAAAGCTGCGTTTGGGTGTAGTGGTTTAAGGCACCAGGCTAGAAACTGAGGGATGGTGAATTCTAGTCCTTGCTTAGGCATAAAAGCCATCTGGGTGACTTTGAGCCAAGCACCAGGAGACTGGGAGTTCTCGTCTCACTTTAGGCATGAGAGCCATCTGGGTGAATTTGGGCCAAACACCAGGAGACTGGGAGTTCTAGTCCTTCCTTAGGCACGAGAGCCATCTGGGTGACTTTGATCCAAGCACCAGGAGACTGGGAGTTCTAGTCTCACTTTAGGCATGAGAGCCATCTGGGTGACTTTGAGCCAAGCACCAGGAGACTGGGAGTTCTAGTCTCACTTCAGGCAAGAAAGCCAGCTGGGTGACTTTGGGCAATCATCAGGAGACTGGGAGTTCTAGTCCTGCCTTAGGCACGAGAGCCATCTGGGTGACTTTGAGCCAAGCACCAGGAGACTGGGAGTTCTAGTCTCACTTCAGGCAAGAAAGCCAGCTGGGTGACTTTGGGCAATCATCAGGAGACTGGGAGTTCTAGTCCTGCCTTAGGCACGAGAGCCATCTGGGTGACTTTGAGCCAAGCACCAGGAGACTGGGAGTTCTAGTCTCACTTTAGGCAAGAAAGCCATCTGGGTGACTTTGGGCAATCATCAGGAGACTGGGAGTTCTAGTCTCACTTTAGGCATGAGAGCCATCTGGGTGACTTTGAGCCAAGCACCAGGAGACTGGGGGTTCTAGTCCCGCCTTAGCCATGAAAGCCAGATAAGTGACTTAGGGTCAGCTACTGTCTCAGCCCAACACACCTCACAGGGGTGTCGTTGTGGGGAAAATAGGAGGAAGAAAGTGTCTTGGACACATTCGCAGCCTTGAGTAGTTTGTAAAAATAATAAGGCGGGATATAAATGGATTTGTAACGTATCGACATGCCAAGGGCTAACGGAGCACCAGGCCTTTAAAGGTGTCCTATTGATAGGTATCAAAGATGTTAAATATGATGCTCCCCTCTCTGGCTATTCCTCAGCTTTCCTTACAGCCCCCCCAAGACACGCCACTAAATGCTTCCTCAGCTGCCGTGATCCTCCCCAGATTCATCCCTCCATTACCACCCATCCCCATTTGAAGGTGTTTCGGCATTTCCCCAAACAGAATCTGGAGTCGAACCCTGGACACCCCACCCTACCTGTGCCCCTTGATTGTACGACACCGGTGGGGGGTTGGTGGCAGGGCCCATGGCTGGAGGAGGGGGAGCAGGAGCAATGCTGCTGCTCTTGTAAGGATTCTGGTCGCGTGCCGGGCTGTAGCTGCTCTGCTGTTGGTTGTTCTGATTGTAGCTGCCTCGGGTGTTGTTATTGTTGTCTCGGTTTCCACTCCCCCAGCGGTTCTGGTTGTAGCCGCCTCGGTTGAAGCCTGAATGGGAAAACCATAGTTATGAGCTTCCACTGAGGAGCCAGTTTGGTCTAGTCTAGTGGTTAAGGTGCTGGGCTAAAAAGCAGGACAAAAGTGGTAGCCCCAGCTTTGCAATGAAAGCCACAGGCCGACGGTGAGTTCTAGTCCTGCCTTAGGCATGAAAGCCAATTGGGTTGTTTTGAGCCAATCATCAGGAGCTGGTGAGTTCTAGTCCTGCCTTAGATCTGAAGGCCCATTGGGTGACTTTGGGCCAATCATCAGAAGACGGTGAGTTCTCCGAAAACTATTCTTGGAACTCTGGATGATTGGTGACATTATGGTCAACTGAAAATATGAATGTATATTGTAAATTAATGGGAATTCTTTGTTCTAATCTCCGCTTTTTCTCCTTGGAGATAGGTGATATTATAATACTTTAAAACCTATTGTTATTTGATAGGTAATTATGAATTTAAGGAAATAAGGATTGTTACAAATGAAAGAATATTTACGGTAATTTGAACACATAATGCTCAATGACACTGAAACATTTAGTTATGTTTAATGGAAAACCAGTCATGTTATTCTTAATCTTAAGAATTGATGCACAAAAACTGGTTACACGTTTTTGCTTGATGAAATGGGAGGAAAGTTGTTTTTTCTCTCTCTTGCTTTTGCTTTGTATGTGTTGTTTGGTTTTTTCTTTAAGAAAAAGAATAAATATATATATATTAAAAAAAGATGATGATGATGGTGAGTTTTAGTCCCGCCTTGGGCATGAAAGCCAATTGGGTGACTTTGGACCAATCATGAGATGGCAGGCCTGGGGTTGATGAGTTCCCCTCCCCTCTCGACTTGTATGGCTGTATGACTCTTGTGTATTTTAATTACGTGTATTGTGTTTGTGTCCCCTTTTCCCCTTCTGAGTTGTTCGCCGCCCTGAGTCCCTCCCGGAGAAGGGCGGCATACAAATAAACTAAACCTGAACCTGAGTTCTAGTCCCACCGTAGATATGAAAACATGGGTGTCTCTGGGCCAATCACAGGAGACAGTGAGTTCTAGTCAAACTACATTGAAATATTATATGGATGGGGAGACATCAGAACTTTGAAACACCACATATGTGAGTCCCAGGTAGGTCTACTACAATGGTCCCCAAACTTGGCAACTTTAAGACTTGTGGACTTCAACTCCCAGCTCTGCTGGCTGGAGAATTCTGGGAGTTGAAGTCCACAAGTCTTAAAGTTGCCAAGTTTGGGAACCACTGGTCTACTAGAATATCCAATGGTTGCTAAATGACCAGCTGTCAGTCAAGAACAGAGAATTGAGGCAAACAACCTTCTCATCTCACCGAGGCCATAAAGCCAGCCTTACCTCCACTTCCGCCGCCACCACCTCCAATTCCGCCGCCACTTCCACCACCGCCTCTGTAGCCGCCTCCTCCTCCTCCGCTGCCTCCTCCTCCGCCGCCTCCGCCGCCACCACCTCCTCGGTTCTGGAAGCCGCCCCGACTGCTCATGGGCGGCCCTCGATTGTCAAAGCGCTGAAATCCTCCTCCGCCTCCTCGGCCGCGGAATCCGCCGCCGCCCCCTCCTCCTCCTCCGCCCCAGCTGTCGAACCGCTTTTCGGGAGGCGGGCCAGCTTTCTTGCCTTCATCGTTGTACTGCCTCACCAGCTTCTCCGCCTCGTCCCGCTGCACCTCGATGTAAACCACCGAGTCGAGGAAATCGCCAGATTCCGGCAGGGTAAAGTTGGCTGCCGGGAAAGGAAACCGAGATGCTCGTCAGTCGGCGCGAAACAGGGTGGGATAGGGACAGGCTAAGTCACAGGGGGTGGGACGTAAGTGGGGCGGAGGTGCAGGGATTTGGGAGCAGCAGAAAAGAGAACAGAGGGGGGGGGGGAAGTGGGGAAGAGAACAGAGGAACACACCTTAAAATCACAAGCAGTGGGGGGGTGGGTAGGGTGTTCCTCACTTTGTGACCTATGGCAAGTAGGGAACCTTATCCTAGTTTCAAGCAGAAGGCTCTCTAAACAATCTCTGACTTACGTCCATTCATTTAGCAACTGTCCAAAGTTACAAGGGCATTCAAAACAGCGACTCACGATGCTCACGTCCGTCTCAGCAGCATCTCCACTGTCACGTAATCGACATCCAGATGCTTAGCAGATATTTAGGACTTTTATGAATTGCTGGCTGTGACCTTCCAACAAAGCTTCCGACAAAGAAACTCAATGGGGGAGGCTGGATTCACTTAATGACTGCATGATTCGTTTAAGCTGAAAGCTTTTTGCTGTTCTGTCTCTCCTACCCCCACCCCCCTCAAGAAGGCTTCTGTTAAACCTTCCCAGCAGTCAGTTGTAAGGGTGAGACTTTCAAACTTTTTAAAAGAGATTAAGCCATCAGGCTAGAAAGGAGGAGACCATGAATTCAAGCTCAGCCTTAGCAAGAAAGCCAGCTGGGTGGCTTTCGACCAATCCCCAGGAGATGCTGAATTCTAGTCCCGCCTTAGCCATGGAAGCTGTCTGGTTCACTCTGGGCCAATCACCAAGAGATGATCAATTCTAATCCCGCCTTAAGCATGAAAGGCAGCTGGCTGGCTTTAAGCCATTCACCAGGAGATGCTGAATTCTAGTCCTGCCTTAGTGGCTGGGCAATTTTGGGCCAGTCCCTCTCTCTCTCTGTCCAACTCACCTCACAGGGTTGTCATTATGGAGAAAATAAGAGGAGGAAAGTGAATTGGATATTGTTGGTTGCCTTATTTATAAAAATAACAAAGGCAGGATAGGAAAATAAAGAGAGAACTTGAAACATCTGAAGGATCCCTTTTAAAGTCCTTGACCTCCACCCACACACTCAAGGTGGATTTTCTCCTTCTCATACGTTCCCCCGAATGTGAGTTGTGTGGTGGCCTAGAGGTGGAGCTCTTGCCTCACCATCAGGAGGCTGTGAGTTCGGTCCTAGGTAGCGGCAGATATTTCCCTCTCTTGGTTCTCACACTGAGAATATAACTGCTGAACAAAACTCTGTACTGGCGTCAGGGAAAGGCATCCGGCCATTAAAAAACACTCTGCTAGCTCCATTCAGTTGCCCAGATTCCGCCCCGCAAGGGATTATGGGGTCGTTAAATGAAGATGATGGCATGTGCCATGAATGTAAGGCTTGGTTTTCCTCTTTCCGACACCCTACCTTTCATTTCTAACACCGCGTGATCGGGCACGTCCTTCCCCTCTTCATCGGTGCGCTTTATTGTCCGATCTTTTAAATCCTCGTCCGTGGGACAAATGACGATGGCTTTGCGTTGAAAACCTTCAAAAGGACGCATTTTTCGTCTCTGGGCCGACCCATAAACATTTGTCTACCAATGATAATAAAGAAGTAGATTTGTTAAAAAAAAATAAAATAAAAGACCTGTTATTTAGCACTTGAAGGCTCCCGACGCCCCACAACTGAACAAGGACTTCAAAGAGAGAAACACTGGCTTCCTGAACCTTCACCCTGCCCCATTCCTCCCTCCCTACGGATGGAAAAAAGGATGAAAATCATGGTAACGAAGCAACCTTGAAGAGATCCTCTCATTTTTTAAAAGATGGAAAACATGACAGTAATGTGCGTCTTTTTTGCCATTCAAATGACCCCCCCCCCCCCCAAGACCAGGCTGGTGGCTTTGCTCAGAGAAAAGTGCATTTTGCTTTAGGAGGAGGGGGAAATGAAGGAACAGGGCATCCAGAACGCATTCCTCTAAATGCACTGTTTGCGTATTAGAGCCATCCAGGCACTAGAGTTAACTAGCAGGAGGGTTTTAAAAAGATGTTCGTTGTCTTAAAAGGCCACCTCTGGAGGCCTTTTGAGGGGAGGGAAGAGGCAGGGAGGCTGCAATGATCTCAGCTGGGGACAGCCAAACTTGACAACTTTTAAGACTTGTGGACTTCAACTCCCAGAATTCCCCAGGGCGGCATGTGCCCATGGGTCTTAAAAGTTGCCAAAGTTGGACAACCCTTGATCAGAATGCATTATGTTTGAAAGGCCTTCGCCTTCAGAAAGATTTATCAAGACTCAGGAAGCCGGGGAAAAAAAGCTGGCTCAATTAGGCCTTATCTATAATTTGAAAAGCCGGAATTGCTGGTTGGCTTCGATTCTAGAATTAAAGGTTGCACAATGGCAGCCATGTATGGGAGGGTTGAGTGGCTCTATATAAATTTAATAAATACATAATAGTAAAAATGAAAAAAAAATAATAAACAAAAGGATCACACTTCTACCTACTCTGGCTGGCACATCTGGCCACAGACACCCCACCCACCCCAATTGACCCCGTGAATTAAATGGAGGGGGCTCATACCTGATCCAGGATGTAATTCCGCTTCTTCCGTGCTGCAATCTGGATTAGGCGGTTCAGGCACTGTGTCGCTTGCTGGATGAGAACGTCCCAGCGGCCGGCGTAATTGCGCTGCCGTCGGAGTCCCATTACCTGAGAAAAAGGCAGGTCGGTGAGGGCAGCTGGGGGGGGGGGGGGGAGTGGTAGGCCATAGCAAGAGTGCTCCCTATAGCTGGCTTGAAGGGTTCCACCACAAAACCGCAGTAGAATAAAGCGCGCTTGCCGAAAGCACGTATGTGACGTCATCACAGTGCGACGAAAATAGCACGCTGTGAGCAGTAAACTTAAAATTAACGCGTAAATCTAAACCTAACCCCCCCAAACCTAACCCTAAACCTAACCCTAACCCTTGACCTAACGCTAAACCTAACGCTAACCCTTAACCTAACCCTAAACCTAACCCTAACGCTTAACGTAACCCTAAACCTAACCCTAACCCTTAACCTAACCCTAACCCTTACCTTTATGTGAATCGGCTTGCTTTAATTTAATTTTAATTTTAATTTAATTTATTTTTTATTTTATTTGTCGCGCTGCTGATGACGTCAGATACGCGCTTTAATCGGGCGCGCTTTAGTGGACCGCGGTTTTGACGGGTCACGGGCTTGAAGTAGGTCTTGCGTCTGAAGAGGTTTGTGTCCCCCAAGGCAATTCACACAGGAGGACTCACGAAAGGAGGCTACTATCAGAATAATATGCAGGTAGTCCTCGACTTACAACTGTAATTGAGCCTGGAATTACAGTTGTAAGTCACTGGTCGTAAATTGAGGCACCAGACATGATTTTTCAACATTTTTTTTGCAGGTTAAGTTGTTGTTTAGCAACATTAAGGAAATGCTGATAAATGTGCTTGATAGCACACATTTCTGATTAGCAAATTGTTATTAAGAGGCCTCTACTGAAGCTTGTGAAAGTCGATGCCTTTAAATAAAATGTGTTAATCGGAAAAGATGCTTTCAAATATTTTGACCACCGGAGAATAACACGAGTTTTCTAGAAATAGACGGCAAGGATGTCCAACATGGCAACTTTAAAACATGGCTGGCTGGGGAATCCTGGGAGTTGAAGTCCACAGGTCTTAAAAGTTGCCAAGGTTGGACACCCCTGGTATAGGGAGGAGGCTGGACTAGAAGACCTCCAAAGTCCCTTCCCACTCTTGTTATTTCTCCTATAAAGCTGGAAACTGGGAGCTCCTTGTATTGGAATCCCTGCAAGGCAGCGATTTCACCGTCAATTCTCAAGTAGGACACTGCAGTCTTCTCCAACCTGCCACTTTGCAGATATTTTGGGACTGCAGCTCCTTGGAGTCCCAATTAATTAAGGGCTGACCAGAAATTCTGGGAACTGCAATCCACCCACTAGGGAGGGGGGCAACTTGAAAAGCCGGTCGTGACCCAGACTTTGAGCACTGTTGTATAAACAGGCCTGGTGATTAAAAGGGGTGGGGGGGGGGAATCTAATCTGTAATACACAATCTCTCTCTCTCACACAAACACAGACAGAGGGATGTAAATGGAACAATCTGGGGAACTAGGAATTTTTCACTATTCTAGAGCAGGGGTGTCAAACTCGATTTCATTGAGGGCCGCATCAGAGTTGTGTTTTACTTTGGGGGCCAGGGTAGGCGTGGCCAGCTCGACGTCACTTGTTTCGGGGGTACAAGCACTCTGCCAGCAAAAACAGGCTCCCGAGCTCCGTTTTCAGCTGAGACGGCTTCCTGCAACCCTCTGCCAGTGAAAACGGAGCTCGGGAGGGCTCCGTTTTCTCTGGCAGAGGCACTGCGGGCCAGTCCTTCCTCGTTTCCAGGGCAGATCTAAGGACACCACGGGCCAGATCCAGCCCCTGGCCCTTGAGTTCGATACCTCTGTTCTAGAAAGATAATTTGGAATGGTGAGACCCGAGCACCACACAAGGAGCTCCCGCCCTCGCCCCAGCTCCTGCCAACCCAGCAGTTTGAAAGCATGCAAATGTGAGTAGTTAAATAGGTATCACTTTGGCAGGAAGGTAACAACGCTCCGCGACATCATGCTGGCCACATGACCACGGAAATGTCTTCAGACAGCATCGGCTCAAAAGCCTTGAAAGGAGATGAGCACTGCCCCCTAGAGTCAGCAACGACTAGCGGAATAAAATCCGCAGGGACTCTTTATAAGAAAATCCGCCGGCTATAAAAGGATTTCCTGCAAGGGACCAGCCAGGAAAATCATTTTGAAAGAGACAGTGAGCTGTTCTCAGTTTGACATGGAAGGAAGCAACCACGAATGAGGAAGCAGACGGGGAGAAACCGGTGTTCTCTGCCTCCAACGCTTACCCTCATTTTGTCCATAATGGCGTTTGTTCCCAAAATATTATACTTCTTGGCTGGATTGGCTGCGGCATGCTTAATGGCCCACGTAGTCTTCCCAGCGGCAGGCAACCCCACCATCATCAAGATCTGAAACGGAGGGTGTGGTTTTAACATCTGCTGCAAACCACTAACGCAACCCCCCAAGCAGTTTCTCAAAGCAAATCTCTTCTTTACACATCAAGTCACGAAAAACAGTAGCTTTCCTCTGTTGACTGTCCAAGGACCATCCATTCCAGACCCAGAAATATGAGATTACAGGCATCTCCTAGCCTTAGAGGCATAGAACAACCATATATATATATATATATATATATATATATATATATATATATGTATGTATGTATGTATGTATGTATGTATGTATGTGCGCGCGCGTGTGTGTGTGTGTATATATATATATTTATAGTTGTTATAGTTATATATAGTTATATATAATTATATAGTTATATATATAGTTATATAGTTATATATATAGTTATATAGTTATATATATATATATATATATATATATATATATATATATATATATATATATATATATATATATAGTTATATATACATAGTTATATATATATATAGTTATAGTTGCGTTGTATTTGTGCTGATAAATAAATAAATGTAACAAAAGGCAACAGTAAAAATATTGGGTTTCTGTCTGGATGGTCTCTTGTGATGAGCCGAAGGACAGAGAATGGAAGTAGTGATCTTCCTCCCATATTTGGGCATACCAGGGATTGTGACTTTAAATATATATAGTTATAGTTATATACATATATAGTTATACACACACACACACACACACACACACACACACACTCTTATATATATTTATATATATATAGTTATATATATAGTTATATATATAGGCAGTTATATTAGGCACTAAGCCACAGGCTCTCCTCCTTTATCAGCTAAGCCAGGGAAATAGGTCTGTTGTGACACTATACATACATACATCTATAGCAGATACATATAGCAGAAATTTTGGGCTCAATTGTGGTCCTGAGTCGAGGACTTGCTGCGTAGTTGTATCGGTCTAACATCCAATCAGTGATAACCATCTTAGTTGCTGTGTTTGGATCTGTCAGACTCTGATTGGCCCTTTTTCACTCATGACAAATTGGGAGTCTGAGCATTAACCTCTGATTATTTTGTAATAGCAACAGCAGTGCTTTACAACGCTCTCTAAGCGGTTTACAGAGTCGGCCTCTTGCCCACAACAATCTGGGTCCTCATTTGACCCACCTCGGAAGGACGAAAGGCTGAGTCAACCTTGAGCCTGGTGAGATTCGAACTGCCAAATTGCAGGCAGGCAGCAGAAATAGCCTGCAATACTGCACTCTAACCACTGCGCCACCTCGGCTCTAAGCAGTTTAAGGCATGGTTTTAAACCCAGTTGATACAATACTATTTTTTTTTGGGGGGGGGGGGGGGGGGACGACTAGTCCTGGTCCACTCAAAGGACCTTGGCAACCAAACTCCAGAACCTGCCATGCCTGGATTGACATTTGGGGGTGGGGAGAACGACCACCTACTTCACATTCCCTTTTGTTCTTTGGTCCAATTGTGCCCCGAACTCTCTCGGACAGGGGGAGATGCTGTATGAAGGTGAATCCTGGTGGAATCGGAAAGAAGGTGTCTTCCCTTTGGCCGAAGTTGAACTCGATGGCACAGTTCTTCGCCAGGACATGAGGGAACAGGGCCTGCCCTCCCAAATTCTCCTTCCGTACTTGATAGGCCACCCCTAGCCACTTCCCATTCTTCATGAAGGACATTTCAACATCGTCGCCACACTCGAAGTCCTGAGAGGAGGGAAGGAACCGTCAATCAATTGAGAAACAGGGAAATGGAGGCCCGTGGAAGCTTCCAGTCTTCCCCTTTCCCACTTGGAGAAGGGAAGGTAAAGGAGATCCTGCGGGTTTTACTCCACTAGCCGTACCCCCAACTTTCGGAGGTGTTGCTCCTCTCCTCTAGTCCAGGAGTCACCAAACTTTTGGATCTCAGGGACCACTAAATTCATAATTTTAAATCTCGCAGACGACTAATATGATCTGCCTAATGACCGGCTGGGTGGGCGTGGCTAGGTGGTCATCTGACTGGGTGGGCATGGCCAACTCGATGTCACTCACGTCAAGGGGTGCCTCTCTGGCCTCTACTCATCCCTCCCCAGCCACTCCTCGCCTGCTCGCCCGGGCTCCTTAGGGTCCCAACAGGAAGCAGTTGCTGGAGCTAAGCAGCCACCACGAGAAAGAGTTGGCAAAACAGCTCAGTTCAAATGGGATCTGAGCAAGGAGGAGGCTCAGCAGAAGCACCTCACTGAGGACTACGGGCATGGGCTTTCCAAGCAGAGGGAAGACCTGTGGGGGTGCAAGGCCAGGTACTGGCACCTGGAGGTTCAGCGGGCTGGGATGGTCAGCCAGTTCCAGGCCATGATGCAGTCCCACTGGAACGAGGCCCTCCGGCTCTTTGCCACCAGTGGCGCTTCCCTCCAGCCTTCGCCCAAAGCCCCCCACCAGGAAGCCAAAGCAGAACCCAAGTCAGAATTTCTGCCCCCCTCCGACCCGCACAGAAAGACCCTGAAGGGGGAGGCTCTCTGCAGCAACACAAGCGTTCATTGCACGTATCCATCCCAGGGGCTGTAGTTTGAGGACCCCTGATTTAATGCCATATAAAAAATGCAAATAATTTTTCTGCGGACCCCAAAAATTTTCTCACGGACCACCAGTTGGTGACCCCTGCTCTAGGCCACTGAGCCACTGAAGAGCTTTCTGCAGTCATGTGGCCAGCATGACATCATGCTGCAGCATAGAGCATGCAGCGAAACGTGGAGCACTGTTACCTTCCCACCAAAATGGTACCTATTGATCTACTCGCATTTGTGTTCTTTCGAACGGCTGGGTGGGCAGGAGCTGGGGCAAGGTGGAGCTCACCCTGTCACACAGCAGCACTCGGGTCTCGAACCTGGGCTGCCGGCTTTCCAGCGGACAAGCCCGGTGTCTTAACCGCTGAGCCATCGTGGTGCCTTATTGGGGGTGGGGGTGGGGGAAGAGCTTCTGAAACAACACAGGCTGCACTCACCACGAGACAAGTGATGACGTCGTTCTCGGAAAAGGTCTCACCGTAATTTTCAAACTTGGAACTGGTGGATTTCTTTGCGGTGCCTCCGTAGCCATAGGAGAAAGCCTCTTCACCTAACGGGGGTGATAATTAATCTGAGCAGCCGTCCCATGGGAGACCAGGTGGCATTAGTGGGGCAGAGCACTCTTAATATCCCCAGTGTAGTTTTACTTAGCAGGGAAATTGCCTAGTTCAAAAGCTCTTGTTTCAACTAGATACTTAAAAGTAAAGACAGCCCAGCATAGTATGAAAGCTGGCTGGGTGACTTGGGGTAAATCGCCAGGAGACAATGAGTTCTAGTTCCACCTTAGGCATGAAAGCCAGCTAGGTGACTCTGGGACAATCAGCAAGAGATTGTGAATTTTAATCCTGGTTTAGGCATGAAAACCGGCTGGGATATTATGAGCCAGTTGTTCTCTCTCAGCCCAACTGATTTCACAGGTTTGCTGCTGTGCAGCAAATAGGGAGAAAAAAGCAAATTAGTATATTCGCCAACTTGAGTTGTTTATAAAAATAGGAATGGTGGAATGTGAAATAAATAAACAAAATGTACCCTGAGCCCTCCGAGATCTAGCAATTAAAGCTACTCACCTAACTGAGTGCTACATGAATCCAGTGACCAGCCAATACGCACAACGTGAGGATCTGGTTCAGTGGGAGGAAGGTGTTTGACGGAGATCTCTTCGTTGATCTAAAGACAAAAAAGAAAACATGGTTTATTACAAGATGGCCAACATTTATTACAGGAACAAGGGCTGATTAAATAAATCATTCAAGAACTATTACTACCTTCTTGATTAATTCCCAGATATTTAAAGGTTTAATGAAGAATTTCTAAAATATTTGATATAAACAAAATTATACGACAGGGTATGAATTCAAGTTATTCTAGATTTTTTTTAAAAAGCTGGTTGTTAAGCCAAAACCTCACGTGAATTCTTTTTTTTTAATTTAAAATGGGCTACGTTTTTCATTAGCAAGGGTTATAATCATTATCATCAGTCGATGAATGCAAGATAACCTTTGCTCTGCCGTAACACAACCGCTAACATTAAAATAATAAAATGAAGCAATAAAGAAGAAAAAGGCTATCCCTGTTGGTTGTTATGAGAAACTGAGTCACAATTTTTGGTTGAGTTCATGTAAAAACTGCTGTTAGAATTGTATTTGCACAAAATTGGAAGGGTAGAGAGATCCTCACAGATGAAAATGTGGTTTAAAAAAAATGTTACAATGAGCAGAAATGAAGAGATAAACGCTTGCAATTAAAGGAAAGGAAGAATCTGAGTATTATAATATATGGGAGCTATTTTATCAAAGGTTAAGCAATACGTATGAAAATAATGTATTATAAAGTTAAACAAATTAAGAAGAGAAATGTTATAATAATAGATACGTGAAGTTTTAAGTACTAGTATTACTTGCATTCTTATGGCCTAGTAAATAAAGGCAGGTGGCATGGGAGTGTGGAATTACAAGCAAGTTTCATGTAAACAAGCAAAACATTTGAACACAGACTGAATTCCAAGAAGTGGGAATTTTAATTGTCTCAGAGCAGATGTCAACCCTCGTGACCCGACAAAAGGGCGAACGACAAAACCGTGCCGACTAAACCGCGTCGCTAAAACCGCGACGTCATCAACGCGCCAACAACAACGCGCTGACAACAGCGCGGAGACAGAAGGGCGATTTCAATCGACAGAGGGGCGATTTAAGTTAAGGTAAGGGTTAGGTTTAGGTTTAGCGTTAAGGTAAGGGTTAGGTTTAGCGTTACGTTGAAGAGCCAAGGTGGCGCGGTGGTTAAATGCAGCACTGCAGGCTGACTGCTAGATCAGCAGTTCGGCTGTTCAAATCTCACCGGCTCAGGGTTGACTCAGCCTTCCATCCTTCCGAGGTGGGTAAAATGAGGACCCGGATTGTTGTTGGGGGCAATATGCTGACTCTGTAAACCGCTTAGAGAGGGCTGAAAGCCCTATGAAGCGGTATATAAGTCTACTGTTATTGCTATTGCTATTAGGGTTAGCGTTACGTTTAGGTTTAGTTTTACAGCGCGCTTCTGTCGCCACGCTGTTGTCGCAGCGATTCAGCGCTCATTCGTTGGAGCGCTTTAGAACACGCGGTTTTCTCACTGCGGTTTAGTCGGGCGCGGTTTTGTCATTTGCCCTTTTGTCGGTGAACCGTCAACCCTTGGGGGTTTCACTAATTTAGTCCCCGCAAGAAAATGCCAAAAATTAAGGAATAACTCACGCAACTGTCACAGCTACCCCATAACCTCCCTCTATCCTGTCCTCAGATGCCAATATACTCCTCAGCTCACAAGTCTGCCTGTTTGTAACTTAGCCATGTTAGCGATGCTTCTTTTCGTATAATCTGCCCCTCCGCAGTGAGGAGGCACGTTGCCTCACCTTCATCTCATAGCACACCCTTCCACGCCGCACCCCGTACGTCGCTCGTGCGCCTGACCAGAGGTAAGCAAATCCTTCGATGGTCAGAGGGTATCCACTGTATCGATCGCGGGCCACTTTGAAATGGAGATCGCAATTATCTGAAGAGGAAAGCAAACGTCGCCGTCAATGAAGACCAAAGGAGATGGATAGTAGAAGCAGCCATGGGCTAAAACCCAGGACAGATCACAGCAAGGTATTAAGGTGAGGCTTTTTCCTTGAGGGGAAAATGACTCTCCTGATGCTAAGCTAGGATAATATGGAAAGAAGAATTAGCCAACTCATTTCTCCTATCAAAATTGCTGCATGTAAATGGCTGTATTAAAGCAGCACGGACTGAAATAGAATAGGAATGGAGAATTCTTCCTGGAAAAAAAAAATCACTTCTGCTTTGCAAGCTTAAAAAACCCTCAAACCACACCTCTATTCAATAATTTCCTTGCCAAAACAGGCTGGCTTAGTGTGAAATTATGATGTGTCATGACTCAGGGCTATTAAAACCAATCCACTTAGGGGGGTTTGTAGTTTTTAAGAGAGAAATCAATGTCTTACAACTCACCAGAATCTGAGGCACTTCACCATTTACCCACCAACCCTAAACACTTACAAGTAGAAAGGTTGTTTTTTTAACCATTCAGTTGTATCTGACTCTTGGCAGCTTTATAGGAAAGGGCTCTCTATGCCGCCCTGTCAATCACAGCTTCTTTCAGCTGCTGGATGTTCAACTCTGCCTCAGATTTGAGGCTTTCGAGCCAGCGTTTTTCTTTGCTTGCCCCTTCTTCTTCCACTAACCCTGCCTAGCAACGTTGCCTTCTCCAATGAGTTTGCACCAGAAAGAATAAAAACATTTCCACTTCCACCTATTCCGAGGGAGGGTTTGCCCACTCATGACCCAAACTAAAACAACTGCAAAAAAAAGAGCTGGATTTAAGCCTTCCCGCTAGCAGAGCCAGAGCTGAAATTTCTTTCCTGCCGGGAACCAATAATCTAAAGGACTTTTCCTCAAGCCCTTTCCCTGAATTTCAAATATCGTGACCCAAGCAAGCCTCTAACTCAGCTGCTGTCATCTGACTGCACTTCAAGAGATAAGAGATGCGAGATGATTGAAGGACACAGGAACAGAGCCGAAGGGGGAAAAATCCACTCTGTGTTGACTCTGCAAACGAGCAAGATCAGGCGAGGGGAAATCTGGGTCTCGGGAAGGGAAGCAAAATAATTTTTATTTATTTCCTACGTTGCGGAACTGCCCTCCTCCCTTCAAAGAGGGACGCCGGGCAGCTTACAGTCAAATGTAAAAAAATATACAAAGAGATATATAGAGAAGTTAAAAACAATGCCGTAAGCTCTGTAACTCACAGGTATCGATGGCCACCAGGGTGTCGTCAAAATCGTCCTCATCGTCTTCCGCGGGCGGCTGAGGAGATCGGCCCCTGGAAGAGAGGCAGGAAATGGAGCTTCCATAAACCCCTTTGAGGCAAACAGAGAGACGGGGCCTGCGAGGAAGGCCGAGAGAGGAAACACAGGGCCCGATTCCAGGAAACAAATCCCACATGTTGCTGTGTTGATCAAACTGGGAACCCTTTGGGAGCTGCTATCTAAGTCAAAAACGGCCTTTCCCATTACTGTTGCCCGTGATTCAGAGATAGGAAATCTGCATTTTTTCCGGTAATCGCCTGGAACTACAACTCCTAGAATCCCGAGGAAACAGGGCCCAAAAGGGAGGGATGCTGGGTGTTGTAGTTCAGGAACATCATGAAGGTTTCATTTGGTGAGAGGAGCGAGATAGACAGATAGCTGGATGGACGGACGAGCGGACAGATACATACATAGCAGATCTTATAAACCGCTTCAGAGTGCTTTTGCAACATTCTCTAAGCGGTTTACAGAGTCAGCATCTTGCTCCCAACAATCTGGCTCGTTTTAACGACCTTGTGAGGATGGAAGGCAGAGCCAACCTGGAGCCAGTCAGGATTGGCTTCCAGGCCGCGGGCAATTAGCCTGCAAAATGCTTCATTACACACACACGCACACCATAACAATCTGCATTTATAAAGATGTTATAAAATTGGGATTCATTTCAAACCAAATATATATGGTACTTTAAAGCTTAAAGCTAAGGATCAGGTAAGGAGCAGCCGCTCGTCACGCCCAGTCTTCCATCCGATCACGCTTACAATCTTTACAACTGAGTGAAATCAAGCGCCATTGCCAAGATGGCAAAATAGATGAAGATGATGAGCCGAGATGGCGCAGTGGTTAAATGCAGCACTGCAGGCTACTTCAGCTGACTGCAGTTCTGCAGTTCGGCTGTTCAAATCTCACTGGCTCAGGGTTGACTCAGCCTTCCATCCTTCCGAGGTGGGTAAAATGAGGACCCGGATTGTTGTTGGGGGCAATTTGCTGACTCTGTAAACCGCTTAGAGAGGGCTGAAAGCCCTATGAAGCGGTATATAAGTCTAACTGCTATTGCTGTTGAAAAATAGAATGCCTTTGACAAAGGCCTCCAAAACAGATCCTGCCCTCAAGGACGCCTCTGGGCTCGGCTGCTTTCCTGGGCCGTTTTGGAAAAGATAAATCAAGCTAGATGAACGAGGTAAGCGCACACGCCCCCCCCCGCCCCGAATCCTTGTCTAAACGTACCTTTTATCCTCGCGATATTCGTAATACCCGCGCCCCCTGGACTCGTCAAATGTCCTCTTGTGGCCTTGCTGTGGCTGCTGCTGCTGCTGCTGCTGTTGCCAGGGCTGATATGAGTCTGAGGTGTTATACCCGGAGGAGGGCGCATTGTAAGAGGAAGCCGAGGTATTGTAGCCAGAAACGGAAGAACTGTAGTTAGAGGGGGGTGCGTTGTAACCAGACGCCGGCATGTTGTGGCTGGGAGGGGCCTCCTCTTCCTTTATTTCTGTCTTCATGTCTGCATTTTGAACACAACATTTCAGCGGGCGAAGAAACCCCCGCGTGAAAAAGGAACAACCGCTGCCGTTTAGTCTGAAAAAGCCAGCGACCCTCGCCCTAAGCGCAAGAGAAAGCTCTCTTTTCCATTCTGCTGCTACCGAATGGCTTGGCCCAGAGCCAGCCAACGGTTAAGAACCCGGGAAGGGATGCTAAGCAATAAAACTGGTGAGGAAATTATCATCGGATTGATGTGTCGGAACCAAAAGTATCTATTTAATCCCCCCCCCGCCAAATTTTCCTTGCTTCTGCTCTTACGATCTGCAGATTCTATTATTAGAATAAGACGGAGATACGATCAAGATAACAAGAGATGTTCAGGCGGAGAATTCTAAAGGGAACAATGTAATATTCAATTAGGGCAATGATCCCAGGCGGGGTTGAAACAAAACAAGATGTATTCCTCGCCCGACTGTGGTTTTGAAAAAAAAGGGAGAAGCTAAAGGTTCACAATAAACCGGAAAAACAAAATCCATTATATTCCCCTTTATGGAAAATACAGCAAAGTGAAAACGATACAATGAGCTAAAAATACGATTCCCCTTAGTGGGGAAAAAAAACTGTACGGAAGTCTTATCATTCAATATGCAGATCATTTGGAAATAGATAATCCTCGACTTACGACCGTCATAGGAGTCTGTTGCCAAGCGCCTGAATTTTGATCCCAGGACCATGGAGATGTTGCAATGGTTGTTAAGGGTGAAAAACAGTTATTTTTTCCCCCACACTATCGTAATTTTGAACAGTCACTAAATGAATCGTTGTAAGTCGAAGACTACCTGGGCTACATTTTGGTACATTTGTCCAGTAAAAAGTATCTCTCTCCGTTCCCTACCACCAAAGGTTGTTTTTTTTTTTTAATGCAAAAAGCAGCTAAGGAATTCTAGTAGTGCTACTTCAAAACTTCCTACCCGACCACTGGAAACGCTCCCTCGTCAACAAAATCAAGGTTCCCCCCCCCCACTCCCCTCCCAACAGTTTACCTGATCGATCTTGGCTTACAGGCACACGCTCGTAACCCAATTCGTTCTCCTGTTTAATATTGAAATGCTCAAAAGACTGATATCCTTGCCGGTTGTCTTGGCGAGTGTTGTCACGGATGCCATCTTGAAAACAGGAATCAAAAAGAAGAAGATTAGCGCTCCTGTTTAGTGCTACTTTGGGGAAAAAAAGAAAAAAAACCAATTCTTCTTTCACCGTCAGCAAGCGGTTGGGCTAAAAATGGAGTTGAGTGGCAATCCCAGGAACTCACCATTACCTGGATGGTTGCGGAACAGTTACTACCTTCAGTGCAATTAAGCGGCCGAATCTTTTTCCGGAGTACCGCGATTCAAGATGCAGATGGGGCAGAGAAACGGCGGGGTTTCATGTGAGAACGCCCCATCCTGAAAACCAGCTTAGACAGTATTGTGTGGCAAACTGAAATGCCAGGAAGGAGGTTATTCTGTGCTGTTTTTCTCTGAATACGACTCCCACCCCCAGGGGAGGATGAAAATAGTGCTGCTAAGGAGAGGGTTTGCTCCTTGATTACGGCAAGGCTGAATGCCAAAGCTAAACAACACAGGAAACCAGAGGGTGCAGCATGTCTTCCGCATCACGCCAAAAAAAATTGTGCTTGGTGTAGAAACCCCAACCCCCCTATATTTTAAGCCCAAAGCAAATCACAGGGAGAAATCTCCCCTCTTAGATTCAGCACACTTAGCTACCTTGTTTGATATTAGCTAGAATATTATTTTGCCTTGTTGTGATATCTATGTTAACCAAAGAAATAATCGAGTTGGAAGGAACCTTGGAGGTCTTCTAGTCCAACCCTCTGCTCAAGCATGACACCCTTACACCAGTGGTAGTCAACCTGGTCCCTACCGCCCTCTAGTGGGCGTTCCAGCTTTCATGGTGGGCGGTAGGAGTTTGCTGTAACTCTGCTTTATAAATTTTATAAAGTAAAGTTACTTCCCTACTTTATAAACCACCATTACTGTGGAACCGGTGGGCCGTTAGAAATTTTTACTACTAACAGAGATACAGAAGTGGGCGGTAGGTATAAAAAGGTTGACTGCCCTACACCATTCCAGAGAAGTAGCTGCCCAATCTCTTCTTAAACAACTCCAGTTTTGGAGGACTCACAACTTCTGGAGGAAAGTCAATCCAACGATTCATTGTTCTAACTTTCAGGGAAATTCTCTTTAATTCTTGGTGATTAATTTCCATCCGTTGCTTCTTGTCCTGCCCTCAGGTGCTTCAAATATTGGAACACCGCTATCATGCCACCCCCTAGTCCTTTACTTTTTACTAGCCAAATCCAATCGGCCAGTTCAGATATTTATTTTATTTAGCGCATGGCATAAGATACATGGACAGCAGCAGTAAAGACACATGGAAAGAACGCATGGTAATATGATACACGGAAGATGGGAGGTGCATGGTCAATTTCGGGAGGTGGAAGAGATTCAGAGGACAGTTCAAAATAGGTAAGTGATCAATTGCAGTCTTTACACCTACAGGACACGCTAGGTGCTGCCTGGAGATCCCGTGGGTCCTTTTCCAAGAAGCAGCTGTGCTGAAGCTTCCCTTAAGGCAAGAGGATCACAGGCGTCGCCTGGCAACAAAGGGCGGCATTGGGGGAGGGGGGGGAGACAAATGCCCAGATGCCATAAAAATAAACAGGGCACTTTGGGAGCCAAGAAAAGTCCCGAGCAGCCTGGATCGCCCACAGGCCTCCTGGGGCTGGGAAGCTTCCTTAGTGGGGACATCTCTATGGAGATTCTCAGTCCTCCAGGTTAGGTTCTTCCAATGGTGGTTCTTCCTTCCTTCCTTCCTTTTCTTTCTTTCCATCTCTTTCCTTTCTCCTCTTTTCTTTCCAAAAGGCAAATGGCCTTCGTTTTTCCTTGAAGACGTTTCCCTTCTCCTCCCAAGAAGCTTCATGGGTTCTTCAGTTCAACTGAAGAAGTTTCTTGGATGAGGAAAAACTAAGCCCAGTTGCCTTTTGGGGAGGGGGGGAAGCATTTTGGGGGCTCTTAAGGGAGAAACATCCTCGGTTTTTGCAGGACAGCCCAAGAAACGTCGGCTGTCCGTATCCCAGGCCGGGATCACCCCAAGAAAGGCCACCCACACCAGATCCCACCGGAGGAGGGCCACCCTCTGGCAGGCTGGGCAGGAGACGGATCCTTCCCCAAAGGTCCAGGGCTGCGCCGCTTGCCGGCCCATGATCCCAACCCCAACCTCCTTGAGACCCATGTTCCACAGCTATAAGGATCTCCCGAGGAGGGACTGCTGGCTGTGAGCCCATCCTTCCCAGATCTATCGAGACCCATCCTCTCCAGTTAGGGACTCCCCGGAGACCCATCCTCCACAGCATCACGGTGTCCTCACTGACCATGCTCCCCGGCCATCCTATTCCCCCCTCCCTCAGGAGACTCATCCTCCTCACCTAGGATTGTCTCCTCACAAGCCCATATTCCCCAGCGGTGGGCTGTCTCGTAGAGCCCATGCTCCCCGGCCAGAGCATCCCCCCTCAACGAGCAGGAAGCCACATTCCCCGACCTCCCCCGTGAAGATCCATCCTCCCCAGCTCTTACGCCTCCCCCGACCCCCATCCTCCCCGGCAAAAGACGCCTCCCCAGACTCCATCCTCCCCAGCGAGGGGGTTGCTTCGTACGACCCATGCTCCCCGGCGAGGAAGTGTCTCCCCACAGACCATGCTCCCTGACCATAACATCCGCCCCGGAGACCCATCCTCCCCGGCCAGCCGTGCGTCCCCCTCACGGGCCCGCCCGCGTCCCCCTGCTTCCCAGGGCCCATGCTCCGCAGCCCGAGACCCATCCTCCGCAGCATGGCGGTCTCCTCACTGACCATGCTCTCCGGCCATCCTATTCCGCCCCCTCAGGAGGCCCATCGTCCTCGCCTATGATTGTCTCCTCACAAGCCCATGTTCCCCAGCGGGCGGGAGGCCGCATTCCCCCACCTCCCCCGTGGAGACCCATCCTCCCCAGCCTCCTCACAGACCCCATGTTCCCCAGCGAGGGGTTGCTTCGCATGACCCATCCTCCCCAGCGAGGGAGTGTCTCCCCACAGACCATGCTCCTCCGCCCGGGAGACCCATCCTCCCCGCCCGCCAGCCGTATGTCTCCCTCACAGGCCCGCCCGCCCGCGGTCCCCCTTCCTCGCAGGGGCCATGCTCCGCGGCCCGTGCTCCCCAGCGAGGGCCGCCGCGTCCTCCTCCCCTCCGGGCTCGCTTACAGTGTCCGTCAGAGAGCGGCTCTCCGTCCGAGCCAGAGCCCGAGCCTCCTCGGGCCTGCTCAGCTTCTAGCGCCGCATGCAGCCGCCCGGCCAGTTCGGCCTTGAGCCCGCGGGTGTCGAGGCCGCGGCGGCCGAGCTCCTCCTTCAGCTCGCTGACGCGCAGCCTCCGCACATCCATGGCGCGCTCAGTCCCGGCCGCAGGGTCGCCGTTGCCCGGCCATCGGGGCTCCGTTCCGGGCTCCGCTCAAAATGGCCGCTCTCCCTTAACCCCCGCCATGCAACGGGCGCTCCGGTTGGCCCACCTGGCGGTGGAAGAATGAGAGGCGCCCTCTGATTGGAGAAAGTGGGCCGCCGCCTTGGGCCCCCTCCTCTCCCTTCCTCCGTCTCCCGCTCATTCCCTGCCTGTACAAGGAGCTCGCGCATTGGGCGGAAATAAAGGTCAGTCTATAAAGGGTCTCCCCATTGGCTGGGAAGGGCTCGTTTCCTTCCCCGCCTTCACTTTCCCTGAAACTGGTCAGGGAAAGGAGAGAGGGGGAAAACAACTGACTGACGAACGAGGGGGCTGGGCTTAACGTTCCCGAAGGCGAATCCCCGAGGCCTCTCCCTTCCTAACTTCTCATTGGCTGGAAGCCCGGCTTGTTTGTGCTGTTATGTGGAGGCTTTTCCTCCCCCCCCCTCTTTTCTATTGGCTGAGCTTCCCTCCCTGGGGATGATGGGAGTTGAAGTTCAATACACCCGAAAAACAACAAATTAGGAAAAAGTGACTCAAGGCGAAAAAAGAGGTGTTTCCCCTCCAATACTTCTTTATATTTATCTCCTCTATATGAAGATATATAACATTTAAACATGATATCCTAAAATGTATGCTACACACAAGCTTATGTAATATTGTATATCAGATATAACCTGCATTTCTGTTTAATGGTGATTTAAGATGAATTATGCAACTGTAAAAGCAATATTGCCTCCAAATCGAGCATAAACTAGCCAAAATTAAATACCTAGTAGAGTTTATATCCCTACTGAACAAAATGGCATTTGAATATAGAGCAACTTTGGCTAAAGTAGAGTAGAGTAGAACAGAATAGAATAGAATAGAATATAGGAAGTAGAGTGGAATAGAAATATGGAATAGAATAGAAATATAGAATAGAATAGAAACATAGAATAGAATAGAATAGAAAAATGCAATAGAATAGAATAGAAATATAGAATAGAAACATAGAATAGAATAGAAAAATGCAATAGAATAGAATAGAAATATAGAATAGAAATATAGAATAGACTAGAAATATAGAATAGAATAGAATAGAATAGAATAGAATATAGGAAGTAGAGTGGAATAGAAATATGGAATAGAATAGAAATATAGAATAGACTAGAAACATAGAATAGAATAGAATAGAAAAATGCAATAGAATAGAATAGAAATATAGAATAGAAATATAGAATAGAATAGAAATATAGAATAGAATAGAAATATAGAATAGAATAGAAATATAGAATAGAATAGAAATATAGAATAGAATAGAATATAGGAAGTAGAGTGGAATAGAAATATGGAATAGAATAGAAATATAGAATAGAATAGAAACATAGAATAGAATAGAAAAATGCAATAGAATAGAATAGAAATATAGAATAGAAATATAGAATAGAATAGAAATATAGAATAGAATAGAATATAGGAAGTAGAGTGGAATAGAAATATGGAATAGAATAGAAATATAGAATAGAAACATAGAATAGAATAGAAAAATGCAATAGAATAGAATAGAAATATAGAATAGAAATATAGAATAGACTAGAAATATAGAATAGAATAGAATAGAATATAGGAAGTAGAGTGGAATAGAAATATGGAATAGAATAGAAATATAGAATAGACTAGAAACATAGAATAGAATAGAATAGAAAAATGCAATAGAATAGAATAGAAATATAGAATAGAAATATAGAATAGAATAGAAATATAGAATAGAATAGAAATATAGAATAGAATAGAAATATAGAATAGAATAGAATATAGGAAGTAGAGTGGAATAGAAATATGGAATAGAATAGAAATATAGAATAGAATAGAAACATAGAATAGAATAGAAAAATGCAATAGAATAGAATAGAAATATAGAATAGAAATATAGAATAGAATAGAAATATAGAATAGAATAGAATATAGGAAGTAGAGTGGAATAGAAATATGGAATAGAATAGAAATATAGAATAGAAACATAGAATAGAATAGAAAAATGCAATAGAATAGAATAGAAATATAGAATAGAAATATAGAATAGAAATATAGAATAGACTAGAAATATAGAATAGAATAGAATAGAATATAGGAAGTAGAGTGGAATAGAAATATGGAATAGAATAGAAATATAGAATAGACTAGAAACATAGAATAGAATAGAATAGAAAAATGCAATAGAATAGAATAGAAATATAGAATAGAAATATAGAATAGAATAGAAATATAGAATAGAATAGAAATATAGAATAGAATAGAATAGAAATATAGAATAGAATAGAATATAGGAAGTAGAGTGGAATAGAAATATGGAATAGAATAGAAATATAGAATAGAATAGAAACATAGAATAGAATAGAAAAATGCAATAGAATAGAATAGAAATATAGAATAGAAATATAGAATAGAATAGAAATATAGAATAGAATAGAATATAGGAAGTAGAGTGGAATAGAAATATGGAATAGAATAGAAATATAGAATAGAAACATAGAATAGAATAGAAAAATGCAATAGAATAGAATAGAAATATAGAATAGAAATATAGAATAGACTAGAAATATAGAATAGAATAGAATAGAATAGAATATAGGAAGTAGAGTGGAATAGAAATATGGAATAGAATAGAAATATAAAATAGACTAGAAACATAGAATAGAATAGAATAGAAAAATGCAATAGAATAGAATAGAAATATAGAATAGAAATATAGAATAGAATAGAAATATAGAATAGAATAGAAATATAGAATAGAATAGAATAGAATAGAATAGAATAGAATTCCTTATTGGCCAAGTGTAATTGGACACAAGGAATTTGTCTTTGGTGCGTATACTCTCAGTGGTGTAAATTTGGGAAGACTGAATCTTAAGAGCATTGTATCTTAACCTTAAGAACTGTGAACTTCAACTCTCACAGCACCTGGCTGTGGGGAATTCTGGGAGTTGAAGTCCACACCTCTTAAAATTGCCAAGGGTGAGAAACACTGAATTTGAGCATTTTCAACACAGTGCAGAGGTATAACCACCAGAGGGTAGCATCGTAACGGCCAGACCAGCAATGAGCTATTTCCAATTGGAGTTTTGCCCTCTTCAGGCTAAAATCCTTTTTCAGGATAATTGGAGCTGTTCGTGGCTCCTTATTTGGAGCTCAGGATTAAAGAGATCCAGCTCCTTGAAGAATCATGTAATTCTGGGAAAATTGGAAAGAAACCACCAGCTGCAAGATGGATAGATTTTATTATAGAAGAAGGACTCACTGAGCCTAATGCTGGGAAAGATGGAGGGCAAAAGAAGAAGAAGGGGACGACAGAGAAGGAGGTGGCTGGATGGAGTCACCGAAGCAGTCAGCATGAGCTTCAATGGACTTCAGAGGATGGTAGTGGACAGGAAGGCCTGGAGGAACATTGTCCATGGGGTCACGATGGGTCGGAAACGACTTCGCAACTAACAACAGAAACATAGCGGAAGTGAATGAACCCTGAAAGACCAAGCCGAGAATAAATCTTCTTGCAGAAAATCTATCTGTGTTGGTGTTCTCCAACTTTGGCAACTTTAAGACTTGTGGACTTCAACTCCCAGAATTCCTGCTTGCTGAGGAATTCTGGGAGTCTACAAATCCTAATGTTGCCAAGTTTGGAGACTCCTAATCTATGTGTCTATGTGGACGTGGTGGCTAAGATGCTGAGCTTGTTGATCAGAAAGGTCGGCGGTTCGAATCCCTAGCGCCGTGTAATGGAGTGAGCTCCTGTGACTCGTCCCAGCTTCTGCCAACCTAGCAGTTCGAAAGCACGTAAAAAATGCAAGTAGAAAAATAGGGACCCCCTTTGGTGGGAAGGTAACAGCGTTCCGAGCACCTTTAGCGTTTAGTCATGCTGGCCACATGACCACGGAGACGTCTTCAGACAGCGCCAGCTCTTTGGCTTTGAAACGGAGATGAGCACTGCCCCCTAGTGTCGGGGAACCATATACGCGAGGGGAACCTTTACCTTTTTAATCTATGCGGTCACTAAATGTTGACTTCAACTGGATGGCACCTTGTCAACCAATTAATCAACCAATCAACCTGGGTTTGGGCCCATTTCTTTTCCTTCAACTGAAGGAGGATTGGCATTTGTGTCTTAGCTACCATGTTGGGTTTTGCCCTTACCTTTGACTGAAACAGAGATTTATCTATCGCGAGTTTCCCCATTTCCGTATTCTGTATGTATTCACTTTCTCTCCTATTCATTTTCAGTTTCCTACTCATCTTACTTCCCCATGGACAGTCCGAGAAACAGAAAAGCCCCATTTAAGGCTGATTGGGAAAGAGTTCAACCCCAATTAAGAGGAATGTGTCTGGGGAGACGGGAGTTCCCCCGTGCTAAATGGACTTCCTTGTTTCTCTGTGACTTGCTCGGCTTCATTCAACAATGGTTCTAGGAAGCATTCTTGAATGTGCCCATTGATGGTGGTTTTGCCTGGTAAGGAGGGGGAGGGAGGACAAGGGATTATCCCTCCCCTTCCAATACAAATTGCATTGGTTTTTAAGAACAAACAAGGCTTCCTCGTTCAGCTACCAATGGAGACGTTGGGAGACCCTCGAGGCTAAACTGCAGGTGCTGAACGATTGAGGGAACTGGGTTTGGCTAGTCTGGTGAAAAGAAGGACCAGGGGAGACGTGATAGCAGGGTTCCAATATTTGAGGGGCTGCCACAAAGAAGTCAACTTATTCTCCAAAGCACCTGAGGGAAGGACAAGAAGCAATGGGTGGAAACTAATCTAGGAGAATTAAAGAGAAACTCCCTGAAAGTTAGAACAATGAATTCTTGGGATGACTTGCCTCCAGAAGATGTGAGTCCTCCAAAAGTGGAGGTGTTTAAGAAGAGATTGGGCAGCTACTTGTCTGGAATGGTGTAGGGTCTCATGCTTGAGCAGAGGGTTGGACTAGAAGACCTCCAAGGTTCCCTCCAACTCTTCACTGCCCCAGTATCTTCACAGACATGTGACCAAAATCCAGTTGTTTGGCAACTGATATTTATGAAGGCAGTGGGGGAAATTCAATTTTTGTTACTACCAGTTCTGTGGGAGTGGCTTGGTGGGCGTGGTGTGGTTTGGTGGGCGTGGCAGGGGAAGGATACTGCAAAATCCCCATTCCCATCCCACTCTGGGGCCAGCCAGAAGGTGGCATTTGCTGGTTCTCCTAACTACTCAAAATTTCCACTACCGGTTCTCCAGAACCTGTCAGAACCTGCTGAATTTTACCCCTAATTCCGGGGTCATGTGATTGCCATGTACAACATTCCCAGCTGCCTTCCGATAAGGAAAATACAATACAATACAATAGCAGAGTTGGAAGGGACCTTGGAGGTCTTCTAGTCCAAACCCTCTGCCTAGGCAGGAAACCTATACCGTTCCAGACAAATGGCTATCCAATATCTTCTTAAAGACTTCCAGTGTTGGGGCATTCACAACTTCTGAAGGCAACTTCTGTTCCACTGATTAATTGTTCTCACTGTCAGGAAATTTATCCTCAGTTCTAAGTTGCTTCTCTCCTTGATTAGTTTCCACCCATTGCTTCTTGTTCCAAAATGATTGAGAGAAGCCAGATTTATTCATGATTCACTGAACTGCAGTGACTCGCTTAACAAACATGGCAAAAAAAACAAAAACCTCTTGTAAAATTGGACGTGACTCATTTAACAAACTCTCTTGCTTGGGAATTTTATTATGCCCCGATTGTGGCCATAACCCGAGGACTACCCGTTCCATGTTTCCAGCCCTCTTTTTTTCCATAACTTCCTTTCCCCCTCAGAAATTAAAATTTCAGGACCATATTATCGCATCTGTTTTATATATATATATATTTTAAAAGAAAGTTTTTATTTATAAGCAAAATATACCACAGAGCATTCTCTAAAAAAAACAGACCTGAGTGGAAAAATGCGTTTTTACAAAAGTAATGAGTGGGGGGGGGGGAAAAAAAACATTTCATGTACAGCATTTTTTTTTCTTTAAAAAGTATATACATTTATATATTTATTTATTTATATATATATATTTAAAAAATCATGAATAAGAATCTAAAAGAAAATAATTCACTGGGCTGTGTGCACTTCAGCTCGATAGACTGTAATCTTAACACAGAAGTCTTCAAACTTGGCAACTTTTAAGACTTGTGGATTTCAACTCCCAGAATTCTCCAGCCAGCATAGCTGGCTGGAGAATTCTGGGAGTTGAAGTCCACAAGTCTTAAAAGTTGCCAAGTTTGGGGATTCCTGTCTTAATGTAATAGCAGATAAAGTCAAATAACATAACAGGTGTAAGGAATGTCAGAAGGGAAAGGAGGTGTGTTGCGTGTAAAAAAAAGGGGGGCGGGCTTTAGACCTGCTGGCTGGGGCATTCTGGGATTTGAAGTCCACAGGTTTTTAAATGGCGACGGTCGGACAGCCCTGCTTTTAAGATCAGCAGTAACGCCTCCTTTTCTCCAATCTGGCCATTCCTTACAGACCCCGAAAAGAAGACGAGAGATTGCAGCAACCCATACTGGCAAGTAGAGTGGAAAATATGATTTTGCAGCTGGAATGAAGTCCCTGGAAATAGGATTCGGCGGCAAGGGGGAAAGTTGGCATTGCACAATTCTATCGGCTTGTCCCAAGATGAAGCACGACATGGGAGCAAGGCTGCCAAGAGTCACTTTGAAAAATGCATCTGCTGAGTAACATAAAATTGGAGAGTGGGATGCCAATCCCCCCCCCTCTTCTTTTTTTTTTTGCAACCCCTCTGCCAGACTGCACCCCCCTTTTTATTATTATTTTCGAAGCTGTGAGACTGGAATTGCTGTAACTAAAATCAGGGCTGGGCCGACCCAGCTGTGTTTGCGGGAAACCTTCACTCGGTGACTACGTTAACCACTTTTTTCTAAGTTCCTATATACATTTGGTTAGTTTCTGTTTCAAAAGGCTTGGGGGGGGTTGCAAACCACCCACCACAACCTGAAGTACAAACTAACTAGATTAGAATATGGGCCAAAAATGATGCTCTCTCCAGATGTGGCCAGAAATCAGCAGTCCGAAGATACGGTGGCTTTCCTCACAACGGGGATTAAAAAAAACACCGCCACCCATTGTGGGGCAGGATTTCTCAGCCTTGGCACCTACAAAATGCGTGGACTTCAACTCCCAGAATCCCCCAGCCCAGCATGCTAAGGGAGCTTTAAAACTTGTCGATTTCAACTCCCAGAATTCCACCAGTCAGTCAATTCTGGCTTGTGGATTCTGGGAGCTGACATTCACAGTCCTTGGAGTTGCCAAGATTGAGAAATATCGCTTCGTATGACCGTCGGTGAGATGAAAACTGTCCAGGTGAGGTTATCCCCACTGCCAAGGATCGGGCAGATTTTTTCCTAGGACATCAAAACGGGCGATGGAGAACTGGCGCTGGTGGTTATTTCCATCTTCCTGCAGCTGTTGAAGGTGGAGGCTTTTTCAGGAAGAAACTGAGATTGGGGGTTTTCCTTTGGGGGGGGCATTTCCTAGTCGATGCAGGTGGGTAGGTCTCTCATTTCTGCAAAGACCTTGCAAAACAAAAACACAAGAAAGAAAGGGAAAAAACCTCCTTCCCTCTTGCAAAAAGAGAAGGACGAAAGGTTAAGCATCCATTTTTTAACCGTTTTTTAAGTCCTCATCTGGATAGGCACTGGAGGTGTTTAAGAAGAGATTGGGACCACCCTTTGTCTGAACCCGCTATAGAGTTCCCTGCCCGAGCAGGCGGTTGGGCTAGAAGACCTCCAAGGTCCTTTCCAACTCTGTTCTCTTCTGTTTTTTGTCTTTGTAGAATCCTTGGTCTCCCCAGAGATCATCTTTTGCACTGTTCAGCTATGGCTAAAATTAAAACGCTAGTCCGTCTTCCCAAGACTTGGTCTTCTCAAGAATCCCGTAAGCTCTGGAGGTAATCCTGAAGTGGTAGAACAGTCCGAATTTTCTTCTTGGGATGCGGTTCAGGAGCCAGGTGTGGGGGGGGGGGAGAGGGGCAGAAAAGTTTCTTGAGAAGCACCTGGGATAGAAAAGTCCATCGGATTAAAAAAAAAAAATCACATTTATTTTTGGATTCCAGGCCTGCCGCACTTTCTACTGTGGGAAAATGGGGAGTTGGGTGATGTGTAGCCATAACAACATTCTTTCTCAGAAAGTCAAGGTCGTCTTTGGTCCCTGCACCTGGCTGGATGTGGATGGGAGGAATCTGTCTTCGTGGCAGTGAAAGATTGGACCGCGGGGTGGACTTGTGGGTGTGGGTGGCAGGATCTAGAACTTTGGGAAAACCTAGAAGCTTTCAGATTCAGGTTTTCCCAGATGTGCCAGCATGACATCTCTAATGAAGTGGAACTTTGAAGAAACTCAACCCTCAGAGTTTTATTTCATGGGGGTGGGGTGTTTTGCAACCCTGACACAGGTTTAGAGCAGGGGTCTCCAACCTTGGCAGGCTTCAAATTGCCAAGGTTGGACACATCTGGTTTAGTGTGAATGTCTGTTTCATTTGTCCTTGGTGTCAAGTCAAGGGCGATGAGTAGAAAATCGCGTCAGTGAAAACAGCTGGAAATAAAACCAGGAAGGGGGTTAGAAACTGGAGGGAGTAAGCTATAAAGTACAGGTAGTCCTTAACTTACAACAATTTGCTTAGTGGCCGTTGGAAGTTACAACGGCACCGAAAAATGTGATGGATGACTCCTTTTCATACTTATCACCGTGGCGGCCTCCCTGAGGCAGAAGAACAGCTGGAGCCTGTTCCCAGTGTCTGCATGAGCAGAGTTGCCGGACGAAGGGAAGAGCTAAAGAACAGGGGTCGACTTGGGAGTAAGGCCAGATGGTGAATGGCCCCTCCCAGAGGGAATAAAAGAGGAGCGAAAGGGGAGTGGAGTTTGCAGGAGACCATTAGTTCGCTTCATTGGTTCGTGACTCTCCGAGACTCCTTGCCAAGTTTTGCCTGTCAGCTCTCCAAGCCAGATAAGGTCTGTGACTGTAAATCCTCCCAAGCCAGATAAGGTCTGTGACCGTAAATCCTCCCTTGAAAGACTTTGCTGGAGGTGAAGGAGCAGAATTCACAACAAATTAGTAAAAGGGTTTTTTTTGGGGGGGACAAGGAGTTTGCTTCAGGCTCTTGGGAAGCCTCGGTCAGAACAAGTGACTGGAGCAGGTAAGGAAGACCTCAATTTGGGACAGAGGTCAGCGGGATCAGGAGAGGGTGATTCCTCGCGGGAAGGATGGCTGTGGGTCTCAAGCGTTTTGTCTTTGGAAGCCCCCTCTTGGGGGGGCAGAGAGGTGAGGGTCACCAGCAGAGTGCCTTGCAACATCTACATAAACACCCAGCACAGGGGGGTCTGCAGATCTTCCCTTTTTAGGCCCCTTCCTCAGTGGCCGCACAGCTGAGGGGCTCAGTCAAGAGCCGGCTGTTCTCGAGGGGGGTGGGACACATCACGTAGCGGCCTGCAGCCTGCGGGGGGTGGATCTCGGCGGACGTCACCATGGCCTTCAGGTGCTGGCTCTCCTTGGCCAGGGCTTCCTCGGGGCCCAGGCCTCCCACCGCGCCCAGCTCTGCCTCGGCGGGGGCGACCCCGTCGTCCATGTTGACGTAGAGGATCTCCTCGGGATCTTTAGGGGGTGGGAGGGACTTGAGGGTCTTCTCCAGCTCCTGGGACAGGATTTCGAACGTGGGACGGTCGCGGGGGTTCAGCGCCCAGCAGCTCGTCATCAGCTCATACCTGGGGGAGGGAGGGGGGAGAGTAACAAGAAGACGGAGAAGTTATTTAGCAATAGCAATAGCAGTTCGACTTATATACCGCTTCATAGGGCTTTCAGCCCTCTCTAAGCGGTTTACAGAGTCAGCATATCGCCCCCACAGTCTGGGTCCTCATTTCAGCCACCTCGGAAGGATGGAAGGCTGAGTCAACCTTGAGCCGGTGAGATTAGAACCGCTGAGCTGCAGATAACAGTCAGCTGAAGTGGCCTGCAGTACTGCACCCTAACCACTGCGCCACCTCTTATTTCTGGAGAATAGATTCCCCCCTGGGAATTCTACAGCAGGGGGTCGCCAATCTGGGCAACTTTAAAACTGGTGGGCTTCAATGCCCAGAATTCCCCAAACAGTGTGCTAGAAAGAAGTGAGGTTTATGAAGAGAGAGCAAACAATCCCTTCTAACGTTGATGATGTTAGCTAGTTGGGTCATGAAACGTCTGCATGAAAACAACCAAATTCAGAGAGCAACAAGGAACCACAGTATTTCTCCTTCTCCATCACCATCTCCTCTTCCTCCTCCTCCATTCCTCTTCCTCCTCCTTCACCACCATCACCCTTCTAGCACTGGTCATGTTATCTAGTTTGGTAATAAAAAAAGTTCAGAGAGCATCAAGGATCCACAGTATTTCTCCTCCTCCATCTCCTCCTCCATCTCCTCCATCTCCATCTATCTCCATCTCCATCTCCTCCTCCATCTCCTCCTCCATCTCAATCTCCATCTATCTCCATCTATCTCCATCTCCTCCTCCTCCTCCATCTCCTCCTCCATCTCCATCTCCTCCATCTCCATCTATCTCCATCTCCATCTCCTCCTCCATCTCCTCCTCCATCTCCATCTCCTCCATCTCCATCTATCTCCATCTCCATCTCCTCCTCCATCTCCTCCTCCATCTCAATCTCCATCTATCTCCATCTCCATCTCCATCTCCTCCTCCTCCTCCATCTCCTCCTCCATCTCCATCTCCTCCATCTCCATCTATCTCCATCTCCATCTCCTCCTCCATCTCCTCCTCCATCTCAATCTCCATCTATCTCCATCTCCATCTCCATCTCCTCCTCCTCCTCCATCTCCTCCATCTCCATCTATCTCCATCTCCATCTCCTCCTCCTCCATCTCCTCCATCTCCATCTCCATCTCTTCCTCCTCCTCCATCTCCTCCTCCTCCTCCATCTCCTCCTCCTCCTCCATCTCCATCTCCTCCTCCTCCATCTCCTCCATCTCCATCTCCTCCATCTCCATCTCCTCCTCCTCCTCCATCTCCTCCTCCATCTCCATCTCCATCTCCTCCATCTCCATCTCCTCCATCTCCATCTCCTCCTCCTCCTCCATCTCCATCTCCTCCATCTCCATCTCCTCCTCCTCCATCTCCTTCCCCTCCTCCTCTTCCTCCTCCTCCTCCTCCTTCATCTCCTCCTCCTCCTCCATCTCCATCTCCTCCTCCTCCATCTCCTCCATCTCCATCTCCTCCATCTCCATCTCCTCCTCCTCCTCCATCTCCTCCTCCATCTCCATCTCCTCCATCTCCATCTCCTCCATCTCCATCTCCTCCTCCTCCTCCATCTCCATCTCCTCCATCTCCATCTCCTCCTCCTCCATCCACTTCTCCATCTCCTTCTCCTTCTCCTCCTCCTCCTCCTCCATCTCCTCCATCTCCATCTCCTCCATCTCCATCTCCTTCTCCATCCACTTCTCCATCTCCATCTCCTCCTTATACACCTCATCTTCCCCCTTCCCCCTCTCTCCTCCATCTCCATCTCCTCCTCCTCCTCCATCTCCTCCTCCATCTCCATCTCCATCTCCTCCTCCTCCATCTCCATCTCCATCATCATCATCTCCTCCTCCTCCTCCTCCTCCTCCTCCTCCTCCTCCTCCTCCTCTACCACCACCCTATCACTTCTAGTACTGGTGATTGTACCTACTTTGTAATGAAATGGCTGCAGGAAAATAACCAGAGAGCACCCAGGATCCACAGTATTTCTCCTCCTCCTCCCTACTCCTTTCTTCTTCCTCTTCCTCCTCCCCCACCACCACCCCACTCCCTTCTAGCACTGATGATGTTACCTAGTTTGGTCACAAAACGCCTGCAGGAAAATAACCCAGTTGGAAGAGCACCCCAGACCCCTGCAAATATTCTTCTTCCCCTCGACACCCCCATTTTGGCTTCGTCCCTTCCTCTCACCCCAACTGTATCCCTTCTCCTCTGGTTCCTTCCCAAAGTTTCTGGGAGTAGAACACCTAACTTAGGTGGAAGTCGGTATCCTTTGGCAAGCGCAGAGGTTGTGCCAAACCTATTCAGGGTAGGGAAACGGGAAGGCCTGTATTTCCCTGACAACACGAGAAACCGAGGCAGAGACACTTACAGGCTATCCAGACAGTCGATCGGCTGCTTGAGTCGGTTGCCTTGACGTAGGTAGTCGTAAATTTCACTGTTTTCCACCCCGGGATAAGGCGTCTGGCCTCGGGTGGCGATTTCCCACATGGTGACTCCAAAGGACCACTGCGGGGCAGAGATTAGAAGAAAGGAGATAAGGGAGGCAGAAGAAATCTGTAATCCAGATGGGGTCCAGATGCTCCCAGTTTGGAAAGATTGGGAGCTGGTTTCCAGAGAGAACAAAAAGTTAGCCCGGTTTATTGGCTGGGAAGTTAGCCAAAGAAATGATCAAGCTGGAAGGGTCCTTGGAGGTCTTCTAGTCCAACCTTCTGCTCAAGCATGAGACCCTACACCATTCCAGGCAAGTAGCTGCCCAATCTCTTCTTAAACACCTCCAGTTTTGAAGGACTCACAACTTCTGGAGGCAAGTCATTCCACCGATTCATTGTTCTAACTTTCAGGGAACTTCTCTTTAATTCTCCTTGATTAATTTCCATCCATTATTCCTTGCCTGGCCTTCAGGTGCTTTGGAGAATAAGCTGGCCCTGCTGTGCTCCGCCAGCGGCCTGTGGAGCTGGCGGCAGAGTCGGACAGTGAGGAGGTTTGGGAGGAACAAGGTCTAGTCCTGGAGTTTTGGGAAGGCTTGGACGAGACTCTGTATCGGAGGCAGAGAGGGGAACAGGGCTATCTGGGAGTTATGTGCTGCCCAGAGTCTGATGTCAGCGAGGCAGAAGAACAGTGTGAGCCTGTTCCCAGTGCACACATGCGCAGAGCTGCCAGAAGGCAAGAACAGTTAAGACAAAAGGGATGACTCGGGAGGGTTCCACCACAAAACCGCGCTCGATTAAACCGCGCCCGACTAAACTGCGTCGCTGACGTCATCAACAGGGCGACAACAGCACGGAGACAGAAGCATGCTGAAAACCTAAACCTAAAATTAACACCTAAACCTAAATCCCCTAAATCTAATCCTAAACCTAACCCTAACCCTTAACCTAACCCTAAACCTAACCCTAACCCTAACCTTAAGTTGAATCGTCTTGCTTTCAAAGCGCTATTTAAAGCGCCCTTCTTTCTCCGCGCTGGCTGTTGTCGCCCTGTTGATGACGTCAGTGACGCGGTTTAATCGGGCGCGGCTTAGTCGAGCGTGGTTTTGACGGGTCACGCTCGGGAGTAAGGCAATTGACCCCTCCCATAGGACATAAAGGAGGAGCAAAGGCACGTGAGCCTTTACAGGAAGCAACTTTGTTCGTTCTGGTCTGTTTAAATTCTGAAGCTCCGTTTTGACTCTGTGCTCCGTGTGGCTTTGCAAAGCTAATTGCCAGTTAGGTCTTTGGCAGTGCTTCAAGGGAGATAAAGGTGGGTGCTTATCAGCCTTATCCTGAAAGACTTTGGCAGACTTCTGTCGGACTCTTTACAAACTATTTGTGACTCATTATGGGCTGTGAATGAACATAATTCGCAGCCGTTGAAATTTTAAAAAAGGGGTTTGGGGACTAAGCGTGTGCTTTTCACTGACTCAGGAAGCCTAGACCAGAACAGACACCTCCCCACACACATTCATTGTGGCAGTCCCTCAAATATTGGAACACCGCTACCATGCCACCCCTAGTCCTTTGTTTTTACTAGATTAGCCAAACCGAACCGGCCAGTTCAGATATTTATTTTATTTAGAGTACGGCATTAAGATAAAGGGACAGCAGCAGTAAAGATGCATGGAAAGAATGCACGATAATACGATACACCAAAGATGGAGATGTGTGGAAAAGGGAGCCTCACCACGTCGCTCTTGGTGGTGTAAACACGATCGGCCAGGCTCTCGATGGCAATCCACTTCACCGGCATCTTGGAGATACGGCCTTGGCGGTAATAATCGCCGTTGTAGATTTTCTTGGAGAGGCCGAAATCGGCCACGCAGGCAGTCATGCTTTCGTTAAGCCTGCAGAGGGAAATGCGAAGGGCTCTTGAAGGAGAGGCTTTGAGGGGTGAAGATAAGGGGGAACCGTGTAATGGGCGGAAGGAATAAACCTTGAGGGACAGGGAGGGGAGCAAAGAACCAAGAGAAGGCTCAGATAAAGGAAACTTGAGCCCAGGGCAGAAACGTAATCTGAGGAAGCGTCTCAGATGTTATCATGAAGATAAAGGGAGGAAACACACATTCAGACTTACAAGATCCTGAGCCAGATTAGTCTAAGCTAGAAACCAGGGGACTGGGAGTTCTAGTCCCACCTTAGCCATGAAAGCCAGCTGGTTGACCTTGAGCCAATCACCAGGAGACTGGGAGTTCTGGTCCTGCCTTAGGCAAAACAGTGGACTGGGCGACTTTGGGCCTAGACCAGATGCTGAGAGTTCTAGTCCCATCTTAGCACGAAAGCCAATTGGGTGATTTTAGGATAATCACCAGGAGATGTGAGTTCTAGGCATGCTTAACCATGAAAGCCAGATAGGGAAATTCCTTCTCTCTTAGCCCACAGGGTTGGGGGTTTTTTTTGGGGGGGGGATAGGAAGGAGTATATGACTTGAGTTTTTTACAAAAATAATAAAGGCAAGATTAAAATAAAGAAAGAAAAGAAAATAAGTTATAATAAAAATAGTATTTACATCACCACGAAGGCTGACAAAGAGCAACATTACTACTGAATTCTTAAATCAAGAGATTGGGAACCTCTGTATATCCTCCAACAAATGAAATCATCGTGCACCTCAGGCCAAAAAGCTTCTGGACTTCAACTCCCAGAATTCTCAGCAAAGGCTGGGAAAGTTTGAGAACTGAGATCTCCAAATTTGGATGGCGCTAAAATGCAGAACACTGAACTGGATCCTGATGGGGCCTCATTGCTGATCTCTGTGTCACGCCTGCAGCCATCTTTTCTGTCGGATCTTCGGCCTGCCAGACTACCTATTATTCTGCTATGCCTTTTCTATGGTGGGAAAATGGGAGGGAGGGATTGTAAGGAGTGAGATGCTATGTAGCCATAACAACATTCTTTCTAGAAAGCCAAGGTCATCCTTTGTCTCTGCACCTGACCGGAACTGGATGGGTGGAAGCTGCCAGCATGGTAGTGGATGATTGGACCATGGGATGGACTTGTGGGTGAGGGGCAGGGGTGGGTTCCTGCCAGTTCTAACTTCTTCTATAGAAGAGGTTCCACAAATCTACAGTGACGTTTAGAACCGGTTCCAGCTCCCTCCCCCCCGCCTGTCCGCACATCATCAAGATGAAGAGCCAGAGGAGGAATTCTGGGAGTTGAAGTCCACAAGTCTTAAAGCTGTCAAGTTTGAACACCCCTGGGGTTTTTTTTGTTTCCTAAAGGGTCAGGGGTGCAAGGGTCTTCTAAGTTGGCAGCTTTAAGACTCGCGTGCTTCAAATGCCAGAGTTTCTGAGCCAACATTTTGGTTGCTAAGCAAGAGCGTTGTTAAGTGAGTTTCACCACATTTTATAAGTTGGCCATGCCCACCCAGTCATATGACTGCCAAGCCACTCCCACTTGGTCACATGGCTGGCAAGCCACTCCCACAAAGCAGGCCACACCTACAGAAGAGGTTCTAACAATTTTTGAACCCACCATCTTGAACTTTCAACTGCGTGGGGAAAACCGGGAAGCTTTTAGATTCGGGTTTCTCCAGATGTGCCAACATGGCTCTCTTCATAAATTGGAACTTTGAGGAATCCTTTGCCTTGGACTCTGATTTAATTTTGGATGCTGTTTGGAACCCTGACACTCTGCTTCTAAATCCCCCTTTTTTAGGGTTTTCCACCTGTACACACTCACATGCAGTTGCGAGCCGCCAGGTCCCGATGAATGAAGTTCTTGCTACTGAGGTACTCCATGCCACTTGCAATGTCCACCATGAACTTGACCAACGTCTGGGTGGGCAAGTACTGTGAAGGAAGAAGAGCCCAATCAGAGAAGTATCTATGGAGATTCTCCGTCACCCATTTCTCATCCAAGAAACGTCTTCAGCTCTGGCTGAAGAATTCCATTCTTCACCATCCAGTCAGATCTGGAGAAGCTTCTTGGATGAGAAGCGAAATACCTTCAAAGAAAAAGCAGAAAGTCCAGTTTTGCCTCTTGAAAAAAAAAAGCACCTTTGGGACAATCGGAGGAGACATCAACAAGGACTATGATCTCATCTGGGATTTAGCCGCCTTTGGAATGGACTCAGATGAACAGATTAACAGAGTTGGAAGGGGCCTTGTAGGTCATCTAGTCCAACCCCTCACCCAAGCAGGAGACCGTACACCATTCCTGACAAATGGCAGTCCAGTCTCTTCTTGAAAGTCTGAAGTGATGAAGCTCCCACAACTTCCGAAGGCAACTTCCGTTCCATGGGTTGATTGTTTTCACTGTAGGAAAATTCCTCCTTATTTCTTGTTCAGTTTCCATCCATTATTCCTTGTTTGGCCTTCGGGTGCCTTGGGGAATAGTTTAACCCCCTTCCTCTCTGTGGCAGCCCCTCAAATATTGGAAGGCTGCTATCCTGTCTCCCCTGGTCCTTCTCTTCACTAGACTAGCCATGCCCAGTTCCTGCAACCGTTCTTCATATGTTTTAGCCTCCAGTCCCCTGATCCTCCTTGTTGCTCTTCTCTGCACTCCTTCTAGAGTCTCAACATCTTTTTTATAGCGTGGCGACCAAAACTGGATGTAGTACTCTAGGTGTGGTCTTACTAAGGCTTTATAGAGCAGTGTTTCTCAACCTTGGCAACTTGAAGATGTCTGGACTTCAACTCCCAGAATTCCCCAGCCAGCGAATGCTGGCTGGGGAATTCTGAGAGTTGAAGTCCGGACATCTTCAAGTTGCCAAGGTTGAGAAACACTGTTATAGAGTGGCATTAGCACCACCCTTGATCTTGATTGTATCCCTCTGTTAATCCAATTTAGGACTGCATTGTCTTTTTTCTGGCTGGCGCTGCCCACGGCTGGCTCATATTTAGCTGGTTGTCCACTAAGACAGTCCATTGTTTTAGGGCTAAGAACAGTGGTGGGATTCAAATAATTTAACAACCGGTTCTCTGCCCGAATGACTATCTAGGTAGGTGGGGCTCGGTGGTCATGTGACTGGGTGGGCTTGGCCAACTCAATGTCACTCAGGTTGATGGGCGCTTGGTCTTAGCTGTTGCAATGTAATAAGGGTTAACCGGAGAGGCAGATTCTGTAAGCAGGGCAATCAAAATTAGGCTAGAAACAACACTAGAATGTTTCCTTCCTGCCTTCCTTACAGGATTAGCCCTGTAAAGTGGGAAAAAAACAAAATGGGATTTCTTCCAATAACTGGTTCTCCGAACTACTTAGAAAGTTACCAACCGGTTCTCCCGAATAGGTGCGAACCGGCTGAATCCCACCACTGGCTAAGAATCAATGGTCCTGCAGGATTCCTACTTACCACGGGGCTCTCCCCGAGCCGGGAGTATAGCAGGAAGCTGTGTAGATCTCCATGTTTCATGAAGGGCAGGATCACCACGGGGGATGGATAGCCTTCACTCTCTGTGTTCTGTAGACAGACACCTTCAGGAAAGAGCGAGAGGAGGACAATCGTGAATTCTCTAAAGCGGAGTCAGGGGTGAAATCCAGGGTTCCACCACAAAACCGCGCTCAATGAAACCGCGTAGCTGACGTCATCACAGCGGGACAACAGCGTGGAGAAAAAAGCACACTGTAAACGCTAAACCTAAAATTAACCCCTAAACCTAAACCTAACCCCCCCTAAACCTAACCCTTAACCTAACCCTAAACCTAACCCTAAACCTAACCCTTAACCTAACGCTAAACCTAACCCTAACCCTTAACCTAACCCTAAACCTAACCCTAACCCTTAACCTAACCCTAAACCTAACCCTAACCCTTAACCTAACCCTAAAGCTAACCCTAAACCTAACCCTTACCTTAAGTTGAATCGGCTTGCTTTCAAAATGCTATTTAAAGCGCCCTTCTTTCTCCGCGCTGGCTGTTGTCGCCCTGTTGATGACGTCAGTGACGCGGTTTAATTGGGCGCGGCTTAGTCGAGCGCGGTTTTGACGGGTTACGAAATCCAGCAGATTCTGACCGGTTTTGGAAAGCCGATAGCAGAAATTTTTGAATAGTTTGGAGAACTGGAAAATGCCACCTCTAGCTGGCCCCAGAGTGGGGTGGGAATGGGGATTTTGCAGCATCCTTCCCCTGCCACGCCCACCAAGCCACGCCCACAGAACCGGCAGTAAATAAAAATTGAATTTCACCACTGCGTGGGGTCCTTGGTGCTCTCTGAGCTTGGTTATTATTATTATTTATTTTTTGCAAACGTTTCATTGCCCAAACTAGGTAACATCACTGAGCACTGATGATGTTGCCTATCTGGGCCATGAGACATCTGCAAGAAAACCTCCAAGGTCAGAGAGAAACCAGGGATCCCTCAGCCCCCATTCCTCTTTCTCCTCCCCTCCTTCATCCCTACAAAGCCCCTTTCCTTCTAGCAACTGATGATGTTACCTATCTGGGTCGTGAAACATCTGCAAGAAAACAGACCAGCTCAGAGAGCAGCAAGGACCCCTCATGTCAACCCTGATTCTGAGCTACAAATATTCCCCTTTTATCAGAAGATAGAAAGACTGATCAGGAAGAGAAAGGAAGGGGCTGGCTTCCCTCTTGCTAAACCATGATGCAATTTATTTACTTGCGCTTAGCATGCTGTGTGAGACCAGGTATTGTGGTTCACAAACAGGCAGTGAAGTTGTTCGGCATCACGAATCCCCCCAAAAATAAAATAAATTCGGATGGGAGGTTTTCATGCAACGCTAGATTCGGCGGAGATTCATTGCAAACCCTTTGACAAGTGTTTAAAAGGGTCAGGAGAAAGGACACAGCAGGTCTTCCCTTCCGAATCCAAAGCTGACCTCTGACCCCTCCAGGCCCCATCCCTGCCCCCTCCCTCCTTTGCTTTGCATGGGCTATCCACTTTCAGCATGACCTTTGCCGCAATCTTTTCACCGAGCCTGCAAGAATAACAGAATAACAAGACTTGAAAGGGACCTTGGAGGTCTTCTAGTCCAACCCCCTGCTCAGGCAGGAAACCCTACACCATTTCAGACAAATGTCTGTCCAGTCTTTTCTTAAAGACTTCCAGTGTTGGAGCATTCACAACTTCTGGTGGCAAGCTGTTCCACTGGTTAATTGTTCTCACTGTTGGGAAGTTTCTCCTTATTTCTACGTTGCTTCTCTCCTTGATTAGTTTCCACCCATTGCTTCTTGTCCTGCCCTCAGGTGCTTTGGAAAATAGGTTGTCTCCACTCTTCTTCTAAGGACCTGCTAAGGATGGCAGCCCCTGAGATATTGGAAGACTGCAATCATGTCTCCCCTAGTCCTTCTTTTCATCAAACCACCCATCATCTTAAAGACTCCCAGTGTTGGGGCATTCACAACTTCTGGAGGCAACTTCTGTTCCACTGATTAATTGTTCCAACTTTCAGGAAATTTCTCCTCAGTTCTAAGTTGCTTCTCTCCTTGATTAGTTTCCCCCCATTGCTTCTTGTTCTGCCCTCTGGTGCCTTGGAGAATAGGTTGACTCCCTCTTCTTTGGAGCAACCCCTGAGATATTGGAAGACTTGCTATCATGTCTCCCCTAGTCCTTTCCATTAAACTAGACATACCCGGTTCCTGCAACCGTTCTTCATATGTTTTAGTCTCCAGTCCCCTAATCCTCTTTGTTGCTCTTCTCTGCACTCTTTCCAGGGTCTCCACAACTTTTTAAATATCGTGGCGACCAAAGCTGGATACAAGCGTGGTTTTTCTTACCAAGCCCTAATGTTATTTTGGCTGTGTTCCTCTTTCAACAGGAACCAGAGGGCAGGAAAAAGGGACAGGGAAGAGGAGGAGTGTGGGGGGGGAGGGGGGGAGGACTGAGTGAGAAGGTCCCACTTTGCTGCCTCCCAAACCCCAAAACAAGTCTGAGATGAATTAGTTGAGCATCCGCCCACCCGTCTGTCAGCCCCAGTCAGGATTCCGACAATCTTGCCAACATCTGTTTTCCCAAGTAATGTTCTCCGTTCCCTCTCGCTCACAGCTTCGTCCCCCCCCAGGGGACAATCTGTCCTTTCTGCTTTCCCAGCCCCTTCTCTCCCTCCCCCCCCCACTTCCCCAAAGACCAAGCCCTGTTTCCTTTCTTTTCCATCCTTTCCCCCCCCCGCCCCCAGGCTCTAGCTTAAAAAAAAAACATTTTTTTTTGCCCCAGATGGAACGAGTAAAAGGTGCACTTTGCAGATCTCTCCAGGCTGGGCTGCTCTCCTCATCCCCCCCCACCCCTGCTCCGCCCCATGCCGGAAATTGCAAATCTGCCCACGATTAGATGTCAATCTCAGTCTGGGAATTTACTAAGAGGAAGAAGAAGAGGGGGGGGGGGGAAGGCCTTAGGGAAAGGAGTAGTTAACCTGACACACTCAAGGTGAGTTGGAATTGCTAGAGCAGTATTTCTCAACCTTGGTAAGTTTAAGGCATGAGGTTTTCAGCTCCCAGAATTCCCTAGCCGGCGTGCTTGGACTTCAGCTCCCAGAATTCCCCAGTTAACAAGCATGGATTTCAACTCCCAAAAGAATTCCCTAGCCAGCCTGCTTGGACTGGAGCTTCCCAGCATGCTGGCTTGAGGGATTCTGGGAATAGGATTAGAGTAGAATAGGATAGAATCTGGAAGGGATCTTGGAGGTCTTCTAGCCCAGCCCCAATCCTGAGTTGAAGTCCACACTTCTTAATATTGTTGAAGTTGAGAAACATTTTTTCTATGCTCTTAGCTGTCTTCAGCATTGGTTGGAGCTCAAAGCAATTGTGGTCCAACAATGGATTGGCAGATCATTCTCTTTTTGTGGTTCCGAGATTGGGGGAACCTTGGCCTTGTTGGCCATTCTCTATGGTTGGCTTTCTTGATCATTCTCTATGGTTAATCTTCTTGGCCATTCTCTATGGTTAGCCACGTTGACCACTCTCTATGGTTTGCCTTCTTGACAACTCTCTATGGTTGGCCTCCTTGACTGCTTTCTATGGTTGGCCTTGTTGACCATTCTCTATAGTTAATCTTGTTGATCATTTTTTATTGGTTAGCCCTGTTGATCGCTATTTATGGTTGGCTTTGTTGAGACTATAGAGATTTGGGCTAGAAAGAGGAGACCGTGGATGCTTTTAGATGTCTGCAAAAAATAACTGGGCATAAAAGAAGAGACCGCTCTGTCCCTCACCAATCAACTTCATGACGTTGGGATGGTCAAAGTCCTTCATGCAGACGGCCTCACTGAGGAAGTCCTCCATCTCACTGCGGGTGCATATGGCGACTGCCGAGAGAAGGAAAAAAAATGAATGCTTTGGCAGCATTAATCCTTGCTCAGGGATTTCTGATCCTAAAGCTTGACAGGCATAAGACTTATGTATTTATTGAGCTATATAAAATGTGCGTCTGTGTCTGTGTGTCCCAGCATAACTCTGGAACGCCTGGGCTGCTGAAATGAAAAGGAATGAATTATATCTATAGTGTCAAATCACAGTACTTTTTTTTTATTTTCCATTTTCAAAACATATAATCGCATGTATACTATTACATAGCCAATATCCTATTGTATTAAGTAGTAATTATATCAGTTCCTCTGGTCATCAATGCCCAGAAAGATAAAAACCCATTATTAGCTCTTCTGCTCTCCATACACCTCTTTCTTCTCCCTCTCTCCTACCTCCTTTCTTCCCTCCATCATCCTTTTCTACTCTACTTCCCCTTCCTTTCTCCTTCTCCTCTCTCTTCATTCCACTCCTCCTTATCCTCCTCATCTTCCCCCCTTACCATCTCCTATCCCTCTCTTCCCATCTTTCTTCTCTCCTCTCCCACTCTTCCTCTCATTGGTGTATTTCCGCTTCCATACTACTCTACTTCCCCTTCCTTTCTCCTTCTACTCTCTCCCCTTACCACTCCTCCTTATACACCTCATCTTCCCCCTTCACCCTCTCTCCTATCCCTCTCTTCCTATCTTTCTTCTCTCCTCTACTTCCGACTCTTCTACATCCTGTCTTCCTTCCATCATTTTCTACTCTACTTCCCCTTCCTTTCTCCTTCTACTCTCTCCCCTTACCACTCCTCCTTATACACCTCATCTTCCCCCTTCACCCTCTCTCCTATCCCTCTCTTCCTATCTTTCTTCTCTCCTCTACTTCCGACTCTTCTACATCCTGTCTTCCTTCCATCATTTTCTACTCTACTTCCCCTTCCTTTCTCCTTCTACTCTCTCCCCTTACCACTCCTCCTTATACATCTCATCTTCCCCCTTCCCCCTCTCTCCTATCCCTCTCTTCCTATCTTCTTCTCTCCTCTACTTCCGACTCTTCTACATCCTGTCTTCCTTCCATCATTTTCTACTCTACTTCCCCTTCCTTTCTCCTTCTCCTCTCTCTTCATTCCACTCCTCCTTATCCTCCTTATCTTCCCCCCCTGCCCTCTCTCCTATCCCTCTCTTCCCATCTCTCTTCTCTCCTCTGTTTCCCACTCTTCCTCTCATTGGTGTATTTCAGCTTCTGAGCAAACTCCATTCTATGTTGATGGTATTTATGCTTCCATATCAATATACTTAACATATCTTAGTTTTAAAGAAAAAAATCACAGTACTTTTGACAGCGATAGTGATAGCATTTTGGATTCAAGTTCATGTCCGTGCGTGTCTGTGTGGGTGTGTTCCACAATTATTTTCACTTGACACTATAGATACTGTATAATTCATTCCTTTTCCTGTCTAACAGCATAAATAAATACCTCTTGGTTTTCAAGAGTATCAAAGGGGGGGGGGCAGTCTAATCTCTGTGGGAATGATGTCCAAATGAAGGGAGCCACTTCTTCTGGTTCCCTGCCAGGTGTACCTCTTTAGGAGAGAGGACCCACAATAGGCACACTTAGGACACTTAACACTGAGAAAAGGGAACCTCTGGGCATATGCAGAGTGGTATTCCTTCAGGATAATTGTGCTCTCTCTCTCAGTTCATTGGGGTTGAGGCAGCTCTAACCCTCCCATCAAAAAGTGGAAGAGTAGGTGTAGGAGAAAGGTACGGGAAGAAGGAAGGGGGAGAGGAGGAAGGAGGAAAGTAGAGAAGGGAGGGAGGGAGAAAGGAAAGGGAAAGGAGGATGGAAGGGAGAGAAAAGGAAGGAGAGAGGGTAGGAAGGGAAAGAGGAAGAGCAGGAACAAGGGAGAGGTAAGGGAAGAAAGAAGGGGAAGGAGAGGAGGAAGGAAGAAAGTAGAGAAGGGAGAGAGGGTGGAAAGAAAGAGGTAAGGAGAGGAGGATGGAAGGGAGAGAAAGAGGAGGAGAGAGGGTAGGAAGGGGAAGAGCAGGAGTAGGAGAAAGGTACAGGAAGAAGGAAGGGAAAGGAGAGGAGGAAGGAAGAAAGTAGAGAAGGGAGGGAGGGAGAAAGGAAAGGGAAAGGAAAGGGGGATGGAAGGGAGAGAAATGGAAGGAGAGAGGGTAGGAAGGGAAAGAGGAAGAGCAGGAGCAAGGGACAGATAAGGGAAGAAGGAAGGGGAAGGAGAGGAGGAAGGAAGAAAGTAGAGAAGGGAGAGAGGGTGAAAAGAAAGAGGTAAGGAGAGGAGGATGGAAAGGAGAGAAAGAGGAGGAGAGAGGGTAGGAAGGGGAAGAGCAGGAGTAGGAGAAATGTACGGGAAGAAGGAAGGGGAAGGAGAGGAGAAAGGAGGAAAGTAGAGAAGGGAGGGAGAAAGAAAAGGGAAATAATAGGATGGAAGGGAGAGAGGGTGAAAAGAAAGAGGTAAGGAGAGGAGGATGGAAAGGAGAGAAAGAGGAGGAGAGAGGGTAGGAAGGGGAAGAGCAGGAGTAGGAGAAATGTACGGGAAGAAGGAAGGGGAAGGAGAGGAGAAAGGAGGAAAGTAGAGAAGGGAGGGAGAAAGAAAAGGGAAATAATAGGATGGAAGGGAGAGAGGGTGAAAAGAAAGAGGTAAGGAGAGGAGGATGGAAAGGAGAGAAAGAGGAGGAGAGAGGGTAGGAAGGGAAAAAGGAAGAGCAGGAGCAAGGGAGAGGTAAGGGAAGAAGGAAGGGGAAGGAGAGGAGGAAGGAAGAAAGTAGAGAAGGGAGAGAGGGTGGAAAGAAAGAGGTAAGGAGAGGAGGATGGAAAGGAGAGAAAGAGGAGGAGAGAGGGTAGAAAGGGAAAGAGGAAGAGCAGGAGTAGGAGAAAGGTACAGGAAGAAGGAAGGGAAAGGAGAGGAGGAAGGAAGAAAGTAGAGAAGGGAGGGAGGGAGAAAGGAAAGGGAAAGGATAGGAGGATAGAAGGGAGAGAAAAGGAAGGAGAGAGGGTAGGAAGGGAAAGAGGAAGAGCAGGAGCAAGGGAGAGGTAAGGGAAGAAGGAAGGGGAAGGAGAGGAGGAAGGAAGGAAGTAGAGAAGGGAGAGAGGGTGGAAAGAAAGAGGTAAGGAGAGGAGGATGGAAGGGAGAGAAAGAGGAGGAGAGAGGGTAGGAAGGGAAAGAGGAAGAGCAGGAGTAGGAGAAAGGTACAGGAAGAAGGAAGGGAAAGGAGAGGAGGAAGGAAGAAAGTAGAGAAGGGAGGGAGGGAGAAAGGAAAGGGAAAGGATAGGAGGATAGAAGGGAGAGAAAAGGAAGGAGAGAGGGTAGGAAGGGAAAGAGGAAGAGCAGGAGCAAGGGAGAGGTAAGGGAGGAAGGAAGGGGAAGGAGAGGAGGAAGGAAGAAAGTAGAGAAGGGAGAGAGGGTGGAAAGAAAGAGGTAAGGAGAGGAGGATGGAAAGGAGAGAAAGAGGAGGAAAGAGGGTAGGAAGGGGAAGAGGAAGAGCAGGAGTAGGAGAAAGGTACGGGAAGAAGGAAGGGAAAGGAGAGGAGGAAGGAAGAAAGTAGAGAAGGGAGGGAGGGAGAAAAGAAAGGGAAAATAAGGTGGTGTTACAACAGGAGGAAGGGATGGTAAACAAAGCAACCCAAACTGTATATTATAACCTATTAAATGAAATAATAAATGTATAAGAATGATAAAAAAGGGGGTATTTTTCGCCTTCTTCGTGTCAACTACTTACTCTTCATTGTCTTGACCGCAACTTTAAAGACGGCACCGTCTTGGCTGAGTTGGCCCTCCATCACCGAGCCAAATTCTCCTAGAAAAACAAAAGGCAGAAAAAGACTCTTTGCTGGGCTTCTCTGAGGAGACCCAAACATGGCTGACATCCCTGCCACCTTTAGGATGGCTCTGTGCCACTCGTATTGCCCCCTGCTATAATCGTCAAAGGTTTATTATTATGACGTCTGAGGTAGATTCTCCGTCATCCGGACCATGGTTGCCCCAAAAGTGCTTTTTCTGGAGGCAACTGGGTTTTTCTTGGGAAAGGATGGATTGGGCTTGAAGGGAATGGAAGGATTTTAAGGAATATAAGAAGTGGTGGGTTTCAAAAATTTTTGGAACCTACTCTGTGGGTGTGGCCTCCTTTGTGGGAGTGGCTTGCTGGCCATGTGTTCTCTCTCTCTTTCTCTCTCTCTCTCTCTCTTTCCTTCCTTTTGTCTCTCTGTCCCTTTTTTCTTTTTTTCTTTCATCTCTCTCTCTTTCTTTTTTCTTTTTTCTTTCTTTCTTTCTTCCTTTTTTCTCTTTCTCTGTGTGAGTCTGTCTGTCTGTGTGTGTGTGTGTGTGTGTGTATGTGTGTGTGTCAGTGGTGGGTTTCAAAAATTTTTGGAACCTACTCTGTGGGTGTGGCCTCCTTTGTGGGAGTGGCTTGCTGGCCATGTGACTTGGTGGGAGTGGCTTGCCGGCCATGTGTTTTCTTTCTTTCTTTCTTTCTTTCTTTCTTTCTTTCTCTCTCTCTCTCTCTCTTTCCTTCCTTTTCTCTCTCTCTCTCTCTCTCTTTCCTTCCTTTTGTCTCTCTGTCCCTTTTTTCTTTTTTTCTTTCATTTCTCTCTCTCTCACTCTTTTTCTTTCTTTTTTCTTTTTTCTTTTTTCTTTTTTCTTTTTTCTTTCTTTCTTTCTTTCTTTCTTTCTTTCTTTCTTTCTTCCTTTTTTCTCTTTCTCTGTGTGAGTCTGTCTGTCTGTCTGTGTGTCTGTGTGTGTGTGGCAGTGGTGGGTTTCAAAAATTTTTGGAGCCTCTTCTGTAGGTGTGGCCTGCTTTCCGGGTCCACTGGTGGAACCTCTTCTAACCGGTTCGGTAGATTTGACGAACCGGTTCTACCGAATAGGTGCGAACTGGTAGGAACCCACCTCTGAATATAAGGAATATAAATCCTTCCATTTCCCCACTATCCTGTCAAGAGCTGAAGAAGCTTCTTGGGTCAGAAGCGAAACGTCTTCAAAGAAAAAGAAAAAGCACCTTTGGGGCATTTATTAGGATGAATAAGGTCTTTTTTTTAAAAAAAAAAGATATTACAGGTAATCCTCAACTTAGAACAGTTCATTTAGTAACCATTCCAAGTTACAATAGCACTGAAAAAGTGACTTATGGCTGTTTTTCACACACACCCCACCATGCTCACATAATCTACATATGGATGTTTGACAACCGACTCATATTTATGACGATCGTGGTGTCCAGAAGTCACGCGATCTCGTTCTGACAAGCAAAGTCAATGGGGAAGCCAGACTCACTTAACAACGGTGTGACTAACGGTGGCAAGGAAAGTCGTAAAACGGGGCGAGAACTCACTGAGCAAATGTTTCAATTAGCAAACGTAAATGTTGGGCTCGATTTTGGGCCGTAACTTGAGGACTCCCTGTATGGTGATTGCCCAACTTCGTTCGTCAGATTCTGTGTTTCTTTGAGCCCCGGTGAGATTTTGAGTCCCTTCTTTTCTTTTTTTAAATATACTTTTTTTATTTTCCATTTTCATAACATATAAATCACATGTATACTATTACATAGCCAATATTCTATTGTATTAAGTAGTAATTACATCAGTTCCTCTTGTCATCAAGGCCCAGAAAGATAAAAACCCATTGTTAGCTCTTCTGCTCTCTATACACCTCTTTCTTCTACCTCTCTCCTACCTCCTTTCTTCCCTCCATCATCCTTTTCTGCTCTACCTCCCCTTCCTTTCTCCTTCTCCTCTCTCTTCATTTCACTCCTCCTTATCCTCCTCATCTTCCCCCCTTGCCCTCTCTCTTATCCCTCTCTTCCTATCTTTCTTCTCTCCTCTGTTTCCCACTCTTCCTTTCATTGGTGTATTTCCGCTTCCATACTACTCTACTTCCCCTTCCTTTCTCCTTCTACTCTCTCCCCTTACCACTCCTCCTTATACACCTCATCTTCCCCTTCACCCTCTCTCCTATCCCTCTCTTCCTATCTTCTTCTCTCCTCTACTTCCGACTCTTCTACATCCTGTCTTCCTTCCATCATTTTCTACTCTACTTCCCCTTCCTTTCTCTTTCTCCTCTCTCTTCATTCCACTCCTCCTTAACCTCCTCATCTTGCCCCCTTACCCTCTCTCTTATCCCTCTCTTCCTATCTTTCTTCTCTCCTCTGTTTCCCACTCTTCCTCTCATTCACTTGTAATTCAGCTTCTGAGCAAACTCCATTCTACGTTGATGGTATTTATGCTTCCATATCAATATACTTAACATATCTTAGTTTTAAAGAAAAAATAAGAGAAGACAGTATACATGTGCAATCATATTACTTTAAAATCAAACACCCCTCGTCAAGCCTAATATACATCCCTCCCTCCCACCCTCCCTCCCCGAGATTTTGAGTCCCCTCTTGATTTTAATTTGATTTTTAGGAAGGTTCGACTTTTTTTTCTGAATTCTTGGGATTTCAAAGCCAGAGAGGGAAGAATTTCCAAGGAAGAAAAATGTAAAGTTATGAAATCCAGCCACGTAAGCAGTGGGGGGAATGCTGTCATCCAAAGCTTCTAAGGGAATAAATACACCCACACACACCCTTATATTGTTCGGTGGGAATAGCAAAATGCTCTTTTTCCCCAACTCAGAAATTATTAGGAGCCTGTCCTACTTGAAAGGAAGAAGGGGAAAAAAATGGATAGTTCAGATAAGGAAGGGAGACCAGATGCTAACTGCCTCTCCCTAGAAAAATGTCTGCTGTTCAACCCAGACTTGTAAGGAACAGGATCAGCTACCCTGAGTAGTAAATCACTTCTAGGGGATCAGACAGACGATTTTAACAACAGTGGCTTCCTGTCGCCCAATTTTGAAAGGCGTGGGATGAATTTAGCCAGGATCGGTTGGTCATTTTTTATGGAGGGTTCCATATTCCATTCCAGGCCAAAGTTCCAGGAGCCATAATTAAAAACAGTTAGGGAAAATTGAGAAGCCAGAATGATCCTCCTTTAATAGTTTTTATTTTATTTTATTTTAAATTTTGATCTTTCCGGCTGGTCCTGGAGAACGTGCAACCTCCAGAAAAGTTGATGCCCTTCGGGATGGCATTAAAGCAGGGGTGTCCAAACTTGGGAACTTTAAGACTTGTGGACTTCAATTCCCAGAATTCCCCAGGCAGCCGCCGGTTTCCGGTTTTATCCGACTATATTTATAATTGGGATGGGAGTTGGCGGGTTGTGGTGGGCAAAGGAACCAAGGAAGGAAGGAACCAGGGAGTTCTATTCCTGCTTTAAGATGGGCCCAAATCCAATGGGGGTGATATTGCTTTTTTTGTCTGGTTCTCCTCTCTGAGCTTTTGGAGAAGGCAGAGGCAAAGCGCTTGGAAAAATCTTGCCAAGAAAACTGCGGGGATTTGACTGTATAGTTGCCAGAGGCCAACAAAGAGCACATGAGCACATCCAGGCAAACAAAATCATATATACAGGTAGTCCTTAATTGGCAACCAAGTTAGCAAGGAGGGAAGGGAGGGAGGGAAGAAGGGAAGGAGAGAGGGAGGGAAGAAGGGAAGGAAGGAAAAAAGGAAGGGAAGAGAGGAAAGAATGGAAGGGAGGGAGGGAGGGAAGAAGGAAGGAGAAGGAGGAAGGGAGGGAGGGAGGAAAGAAGGGAAGGAGAGAGGGAGTGGGGAGGGAGGAAAAAAGGAAGGAAGGGAAGAGAGGAAAGAATGAAAGGAATGAAGAAGGGAGGAAGGAGGGAGGAAGGATGGAAGAAAGGAGAAGGAGGAATGGAGCAAGGGAGGAAAGAAGGGAAGGAGAGAGGGAAGGGGGAAGGAAGGAAAAAAGGAAGGGAGGAGAGGAAAGAAGGGAAGGAAGAAGGAAGGAAGGAAAGAAGGAAAGAAGGAAAGAAGGAAGGAGGGAGAGAGGATGGAAGGAAGGGAGGAGAGGAAAGAATGGAAGGGAGGAAGAAGGAAGGGAGAAAGAAAAGAAGGAAAGAAGGAAGGAGGGAGAGAGGATGGAAGGAAGGGAGGAGAGGAAAGAATGGAAGGAAGAAGGAAGGGAGGAAGAAAAGAAGGAAGGAGGGAGGGAGGATGGAAGGAGGGAGGGAGCAAAGGAAGGAACGACAGGGAGGGAGGGAGGAGAAGGAGGAAAAGAGGAAAGAAGGGAAGGAAGGACAGCAAGGGAGGAAGAAAGGAAGAAGGAAGGAAGAAAAGGAAGGAGGAAGGAGGGAGGAAAGGAAGGAACGACAGGGAGGGAGGGAGGGAGGGAGGAGAAGGAGAAAAAGAGGAAGGAAATGAAGGACAGGGAGGGAGGAAGGAAGGAAGGAAAGAGATAGAGGAAGAGAGGGAGGGAGGGAGGAAAGGTAGGGAGGGAGAGAGGGAAGGAAGGAAAAGGAGGGAGGGAAGGAGGGGTGGGAGGAAGGGTGGGAGGAAAGAAAGAAGGAAGGAGAAGGAGGAAGAGAGGGAGCGAGAGAGGAAGATCCATTGAGAAAAACTACTCCAAATGTTTCCCTTCTTTTGAAAAGCTTCCAAACGAATTCCAGCTGTGCTTGGAGGAAGCCTCTTGGTTTTGCTAAGTGAAGCTGGGGAGGAAAGTCTGCCAGGCCTCTGACCTAAATGAACAAAACAGCCCTTCGTCTTGTTCTATTTTGACGGCAAGAGAGCCAGCACGAGTGCTTAGTAATGGTGTAGTAGTAAATGATTATGGTTGTCGTAGAAACCAGGCTCCGCATTCAGGGCCAATTCATATGTCATTAAGCTTTAAAAAACGGAGAAGGGGCCAAACCCACCCCAATCACTACCCAGTGCAGGACATAATAATCCATCCCGCCAGAGACTAAAACAATTGCCGTAGCAAAGGAAACAAACCGAAGAAAGCCACTCAATTATCAGGCCAAAAAAAAGAAGCCGCTTTTAAGAGACTTCCAGCAATCTTACCAATTCCAAGGAGCGAATTGAATCGTTGTGCAATTCTAATAAATTCAAGTACACATCCATGCAATTATTTCCATGATGCAATTTCAGGCTTTTTTCCCCCTCTAGGATAATTGTGCAAATGTGTGGGCTATTTCCCTCCATCCCCTCGTAAATATGCATGCGTTTAATCTTACGCAAGGGTTTTGCGTGGGGGGGGGGGGGTTATTATTTTTCATCATAAGCAAAAAGAGTCTCTCAGACTGGTCCTCGGGGATGCCAACGAGGAGATCTTAAGAATTCATCCAGTGTTTCTCAACTTGGGAACTTTAAGATGGGTGGACTTCAAGTCCCAGAACTCCCCAGCCAGCCATGCTGGGAGTTGAAGTTCTCATGTCTTAAAAGTTCAGTAGATTCCCGACTAGGGAATTCTGGGAGCTGAAGTTCTCGTGTCTTAAAAGTTCAGTAGATTCCCGACTAGGGAATTCTGGGAGCTGAAGTTCTCGTGTCTTAAAAGTTCAGTAGATTCCTGACTAGGGAATTCTGGGAGCTGAAGTTCTCGTGTCTTAAAAGTTCAGTAGATTCCTGACTAGGGAATTCTGGGAGCTGAAGTTCTCGTGTCTTAAAAGTTCAGTAGATTCCTGACTAGGGAATTCTGGGAGCTGAAGTTCTCGTGTCTTAAAAGTTCAGTAGATTCCTGACTAGGGAATTCTGGGAGCTGAAGTTCTCGTGTCTTAAAAGTTCAGTAGATTCCCGACTAGGGAATTCTGGGAGCTGAAGTTCTCGTGTCTTAAAAGTTCAGTAGATTCCCGACTAGGGAATTCTGGGAGCTGAAGTTCTCGTGTCTTAAAAGTTCAGTAGATTCCTGACTAGGGAATTCTGGGAGCTGAAGTTCTCGTGTCTTAAAAGTTCAGTAGATTCCCGACTAGGGAATTCTGGGAGCTGAAGTTCTCGTGTCTTAAAAGTTCAGTAGATTCCTGACTAGGGAATTCTGGGAGCTGAAGTTCTCGTGTCTTAAAAGTTCAGTAGATTCCTGACTAGGGAATTCTGGGAGCTGAAGTTCTCATGTCTTAAAAGTTCAGTAGATTCCCGACTATTGTGGGAGTGGCTTGCCGGCCATGTGACCTGGTGGGAGTGGCTTGCCGGCCATGTGTTTTCTTTCTTTCTTTCTTTCTTTCTTTCTTTCTTTCTTTCTTTCTTTCTTTCTTTCTTTCTTTCTTACTTACTTACTTACTTACTTACTTTCTCTCTCTTTCCTTCCTTTTGTCTCTCTGTCCCTTTTGTCTTTTTTCTTTCATTCTCTCTCACTCTTTTTCTTTCTTTTTTCTTTTTTTATTTATTTATTTCTTCCTTCCTTCCTTTCTTTCTTTCTCTTTCTCTCTCTCTCTCTCTCTCTCTCTCTCTCTCTCTCTCTCTCTCTGTCAGTCTGCCTGTCTGTGTGTGTGTATGTGTGTGTGCGCGCGCGTATGTGTCAGTGGTGGGTTTCAAAATTTTTTGGAACCTCTTCTGTAGGTGTGGCCTGCTTTCCGGGTCCACTGGTGGAACCTCTTCTAACCGGTTCGGTAGATTTGACGAACCGGTTCTACCAAATAGGTGCGAACGGTAGGAAACCACCTCTGCCTGCGGGCTGTGAATGACCATAATTCACAGCCGTCTAAATAAAAGAGGGTTTGGGGGACTGCGATTGTGGTTTATGCTTTCTCAGGAAGCCTAGGTCAGAACGTCAAATTTCATTTTTCAGTCTGCTCCTGCCCCTTTCTATGTGGCACAGCCTTGTCCCAACCTTGAACCAATTTTCTTTGGGACAAAAATACGGGCCATCAAACACCGAACAGTGACTGTCCCAAGAACCTACCTTCACCGAGGGTCTTGCCCAAGGCCACTCTATGGCGGTCAATCATTACATCCTGAAGCTTTTCCTTCAATTCTTCACTGATGCCCAGACTGTTCACTGCAAGAAGAAAAGGAGATTAAAGCAGAGGTGTCCAACCTGGACAACGTTGTGGACTTCAACTCCCAGAATTCCTATGCAGACCCATTTTTATTCGCTATGGCGAATTCTGGGAGTTGAAGTCCACAAAGTCTTCCATTTGCCAAGGTTGGACATCCTTGGTCTAAAGTCTAAACTGGTGGCAACTGAGAAAGGGGGGGACAATTCCTAAACGCCACAGAAGAAGAATTGGTGTTGCTGGTGGCTTGGATCAGGCCATCATGAGATCCAAAACAGGCATCTCATCTAGGAGGCCAGCACAGTTCCAGCTTTCCTGGCTGAATGTCCTGGAAGTGAGGCTGCCAAAATTTCAGATAGTACTGCAGAAGATCTGGAGTTCTACTGTTGCTGCAAACATCTCCAGATCTTGGTTGAATTATAGCAAAGTTTCCTGATTAGCTATGAGTGGAGACCTTATCTAAGTTGGGTTGATCTTCTCCTTCTGAAGATGCTCCTGACCTGGTTCAGATTCCACCATGAGAACTTTCTTCTTTCAACTTATGGAATCTACCTAGCCATTTATGGATTCTTGATGGTTATATGTACAGAACGATTATGGTCGATAAGACTTACAGAATTTGGCTCAGGATCTGGCTCAGTTTTGCTAAATCTGCTGCCTTGATGGGCATGAACTCCTACTGCTAGAATGGTGGGGAAATGTGAAAGCTTCATATGCACTGATGATGTCACCGCGTTTGGTAACAAAACATCTCCAATAAAACCACCAAGTTCAGAGAGCACCAAGGACTCCACAATTAACACTGCTTGCTGGATCTCAGTGTAAACTCACGCCAGGGTTGAAATGCCCTGAAGTCTGCTACCAGTTCGCTTCACTACCGCTTCACTTTGTGCACGCACGCATGCCTTGCATGCATGCACACCGCTAATGTCGCACAGTTGATTGTTGGAACTACCGGTTCGCCCCAACCGGTAGCATTTTTTTAATGTTCTGACAAACAGCTGTGCGACAATCAGCCATGCCACGTGAAATCATGTGGCACAGCTGATCGTTGCACAGCTGATCGTCAGAATGTTTAAAAATGCTACCGGTTCAGGCGAACTGGTAGCTCTGACAATCAGCTGCGGCACAGCAATCATCCTGCGGCACAGCTGATTGTTGCACAGCTGATGGTTGGAGCTACCAGTTCGCCCGAACCGGTAGCATTTTTAAACATTCTGACGATCAGCTGTGCAACAATCATCCTGCGGAACAGCTGATCGTTGAGCAGCTGTTGGTTGGAGCTACCAGTTCGCCCGAACTGGTAGCATTTTTAAACATTCTGACGATCAGCTGTGCAACAATCATCCTGCGGCACAGCTGATCGTTGAACAGCTGATGGTTGGAGCTACCAGTTCGCCCGAACCGGTAGCATTTTTAAACATTCTGACAATCAGCCGTGCAACAATCATCCTGCGGCACAGCTGATCGTTGAGCAGCTGATGGTTGGAGCTACCAGTTCGCCTGAAACGGTAGCATTTTTTTTACTGTCGGTTTGGGTAAACTTATCCGCGCTGATACACGTTGGATTTGTGGGGAAGAAGAACTCACAAGTAGCTTCAGTGGTCCGGCGGCTGTACGATTTGCGGGCGCGATAATGAACCACCAGCTCTCCCTGCTCCATGTTGGGCTCAAATGCTTCCCTGAGTAGAAAGAAAACATGAAATGGGGCCCGGATTGGTCCCCCATGAGGAACCCCCCCCCCCATGTGCGATGAGAGACTTAAACCAGAGGTCCCCAAACTTGGCAACTTTAAGACTTGTGGACTTCAACTCCCAGAATTCTCCTGGCCAGGAGAATTCTGGGAGTTGAAGTCCACAAGTCTTAAAGTTGCCACGTTTGGGGACCTCTGGCTTAAACAATGGGTGGCCTTTCTTGAGGAACACCTTCGCCTTACCCGTAGCGTGTTTCTTTCTTCCTCATACGTGCCAAGAAGATGATAATGAAGATGGTGGCTGCTACGGCAGTGGCCACGGCGATCACCACGTACCACCAGTGCCAGGAGAAGGCAGGGACGGAGGTTCCTACTGTGAGGAAGGGAGACTATTGTTAGCGAGTGGAGCTTTTCCAGTAGGTGAAGCTGGATAGATAATCCTCAACATACAACTCTTTGTAGAGTGTCCGAAATTACAACGGCACTGAAAAACTGACTTATGACCGCTTCTCACACTTACAAACCATCTCAGCATCCCCCACAGTCACGTGATCAAAATTAGGGTGTTTGGCAGCTGGCATATATTAATGGCAGCTGTGGTCACGTGACTGCCATTTGTGACCTTCTGGCTTCTGCACGCAAAGTGGTCGTTTGCGGGGGAAGCCAGGCTCGCTTAACGACCACAAGATTCACTTAACAACTGCAGCGATTGCTTAACTGTGCCAAAAACGGGGAGCAACCCGCTGAACAATTGTCTGGGTTAGCCATGGAAATTCCAGGCCCCATTGTGGTTGTAAGTTGAGGATGATCTGTGAAGATCCTCTTTGGGAATCTAGTAGCTAGTTTTGGACCACATCTAACTCTGAGGAGACAATGGAGAAATCCCACTTCTTCTCCCTCATTGTCCAGCTGAAATCAGCTGGTCACTAAGACTTCCCCATGTTCTTCTCCTCAGGTTCCAACCTCTAAGCTCAATGCCGCAGGAGATCCTTCAGGAATGGATGGCAAATGCTCCTGTCTTCCTTTCAACTAATACATTGGTTGGATGTGTACCTTGGTTTTTCTTGATCATGGTTTATTCACTACAATGAGCTGAGTTGGTGGCATTATTATAAACTGGTTTAAAATCTCAGTGGCTAGGCGCAGCGGTAGAACTCTACTTAAGGCCACAACATGGTTTGATTTTGGCTTGTAGGATATCTCCAGCCATTCCTGATAGCTTAGTGTTGTGGCCCAGCAGGAGCCGTTGGAGCTGCCACCAGACTCCGACAGCGAGGGGCCCTCTGAGTAGGCTCTGGAGGATGTGGAGGACCCTGGACAGGGTTCCGACTCCGAGCAGGGCACAGAGAGGCTGGTTGGCCACCAGGAGGCACCTAAACCTTGGACCAGTGGGGAGGAGACAAGGGAGAGTGAGCCGGAGGCCAGTAGTGAGTTGTTCCAGGATGTACGCCATCGAAGAGCTACTTGGCGTCAGGAACAATTGCGCAATTACAGGAGGTAATTGCGCTCAGGTGGTGGTCATTAGGCTCCTCTCCAGACTATAAAAAGGCTACTTGTGCACACGCCCCTCTTTGCAGAAGTCAACACAGAATCGAATGTCGGAGAACATTATATGAGCTTGGCAGGCTGGATTGCTGCCAAGCCTTATCTGTGTTTATTGCTGCCCAACAGGATTCTGTGCTGGGTTGCTGTCAAGGACCTGTTTGTCTGTTAATTAAATGCTGCAATTTATCTCTGGCTCAGAGTGTGCTTTGGTGTGGAACGAGGGGGGTCAGAACAGCTTACTAGGTGCTGACCATGATTTAAAATGAATTCTGGCCGAGCAGTAGGTGTAATTGCTTTTTCATATGCTACCTAGTCACTTTGAAAAGTGGATTTTAGTTCTTCCTCAGAATTGCCCCGTCACAGATCCTGGTGGATTATCTAGCCTCTGAATCTTTCTAGAAGACAATTAGGACCTTCAGACGTGCATTGCAAAACTCCATAGGATCCCTGGATGGGAGAGGTAGTAGCCCTAATTGGGGGAAGTTGCCTATCCCAGCTTTCCATTTGTAGGGTTCCTTGGATTCAGAAAAAAATCCTCTCACCTGACTGAGGAGCTGGTAGCAGTTCTCCTGCAAGAGGGGAAAAAGAACATTGAAAACTATGTATGTGGATGGAGGGGTGGGTGGGTGGGTGGGAGAAAGGGTGGATGCATGGATGGATCAATGATTGGATGGGTGGATGGATCAATGACTGGATGGATGGATCAATGATTGGATGGGTGGATGGATCAATGATTGGATGAGTGAGGGATCAATGATTGGATGGATGGATCAATGATTGGATGCATGGATGGATCAATGATTGGATGGGTGGATGGATCAATGATTGGATGGATGGATCAATGATTGGATGGATGGGTGGGTGGGTGGATGCATGGATGGATCAATGATTGGATGGGTGGATGGATCAATGATTGGATGAGTGAGGGATCAATGATTGGATGCATGGATCAATGATTGGATGCATGGATGGATCAATGATTGGATGGGTGGATGGATCAATGATTGGATGGATGGATCAATGATTGGATGGATGGGTGGGTGGGTGGGTGGAAGAAAGGATGGATGCATGGATGGATCAATGATTGGATGGATCAATGATTGGATGGATGGGTGGTTGGGTGGATGCATGGATGGATCAATGATTGGATGGGTGGATGGATCAATGATTGGATGGGTGGATGGATCAATGATTGGATGGGTGGATGGATCAATGATTGGATGGGTGGATGGATCAATGATTGGATGGGTGGATGGATCAATGATTGGATGGGTGGATGGATCAATGATTGGATGAGTGAGGGATCAATGATTGGATGGATGGATCAATGATTGGATGGGTGGATGGATCAATGATTGGATGGATGGATCAATGATTGAATGGATGGATCAATGATTGGATGGATGGATCAATGAGTGGATGGGTGGATGGATCAATGAGTGGATGGGTGGATGGATCAATGAGTGGATGGGTGGATGGATGCATGCATGGGTGGGTGGATGAGTGGAAGGAAGGATGCATGCATGCATGCATGGATAGGTAGGTGGGTGGGTGGATGGTTGGACAGTCACTCTTGACCCCCATTGCCTCAGTTAGAGCAAAACTTTGATCTTGTAGGACTCACCAGACCCACATTTGAAACCAGACTCCACAATTGCCTTCTGCTCTAGAACTCTGTAACGTTCCAAGCCACAAGGAACAGAGCAGAAACGAAGAGCCAGATGGTCCCCCTGCATCACAACCACCCAAGGTGATGGCCCACCAGGTAGTCTCCCATTTCTCACCTGTCTCCGAGGAGAGGATCATGATGGCTTCACTCCAGGGTCCGTCTCCGGCACTGGTGTAGGCCGCA
>NC_045552.1:3493471-3495638 GCF_009769535.1 Thamnophis elegans
AAACGCCAAGCCACGATGGGCTGGTTTCACATGAAACAAAGATGAAGATGTGTGTGTGTGTGTGTGTGCCGTGCGCACCAAACCAGGATGTTGTGGTCAACAATCAAAACAAGGACATCGTCGCTTAGTCTTATCTAGGAATCAGTTGTTTTCAACCTTAGCGGCTTGAAGATGAGTGGACTTCAACTCCCAGAAAAGCTGGCTGGGGAATTCTGGGAGTTGAAGTCCACTCATCTTCAAGTTCCCGCAGTTGAGAAATAGTGCCTAGATAATTTTCTCATCTAGTCGCCCCGTTAAAGAGCCAGAATGGAATAATTGATATTTGTGAAGAGTACTATTCAAAAGGAATTAAACCTCCGGCCATTTACGCCGCTTGCTCCTTGAGGCCGTCAGGTGAATAAGATTCTCAATTTCTGAGCTGGTTGTGCTCCCCAGGTGTCTACGGGGGAGTGACTGGCCCTAATGTTACACTTACCTTCTAATGAAGGAGCATCTTCGGAAACCAATTTATCCATTCACCGAGGCCACCACACTGGTAATTTCCCATGTCCGAGAGCTGGAGGGAAGAGAGCTGCAGGGAGAGGTGTTGGGGGGGGGGAAAATGGGGAGAGGGAGTGGAAGAGATGGGATAATGGTCAGCAAAGCGGTTTTTGAGCATAGATTGTGTTGTCCACGAGATGGATGCATGGGAAATCCATGCCTGAGCTGGTTTCAAACTTAAGCCAATGCTTCTCAATCTTAGCAGCTTTAAAATGCATGGACTTCAACTCCCAGAATTCCTTAGTCAGCGTATGTGGCCTTCAACACCCAGAATTCTCTAGATTGCTTACGTGGACTTCAACTCCCAGAATTCCTTAGTCAGCGTATGTGGCCTTCAACACCCAGAATTCCTTAGATTGCTTATGTGGACTTCAACTCCCAGAATTCCTTAGTCAGTGTATGTGGCCTTCAACACCCAGAATTCTCTAGATTGCTTACGTGGACTTCAACTCCCAGAATTCCTTAGTCAGCCTATGTGGCCTTCAATACTCAGAATTCTCTAGATTGCTTACGTGGACTTCAACTCCCAGAATTCCTTAGTCAGCATATGTGGCCTTCAACATCCAGAATTCTCTAGATTGCTTACGTGGACTTCAACTCCCAGAATTCCTTAGTCAGCGTATGTGGCCTTCAACATCCAGAATTCTCTAGATTGCTTATGTGGACTTCAACTCCCAGAATTCCTTAGTCAGCGTATGTGGCCTTCAATACTCAGAATTCTCTAGATTGCTTACGTGGACTTCAACTCCCAGAATTCCTTAGTCAGCGTATGTGGCCTTCAACACCCAGAATTCTCTAGATTGCTTACGTGGACTTCAACTCCCAGAATTCCTTAGTCAGCATATATTAACTTCTACACCCAGAATTCCCCAGCCAGACGGGGTCGTATGTCACTTTTTTCAGCTCCGACGTGATTTACAACAGTCAAACGGTCGTAAGTCTTGTCAATTCAGTCTTGTCGAGACTTAGAGGGGTCTCCAAGACCCTTGGGACCAGACCCAGAGGAATGAAAACATAATTTTAGCAAAGGGAGGGAATAAATGTTCTTGAGATCTAACATTCTCCAGGCAAGCTTGTTTTTAAAACAAAGCGACTTTGATGCAATTATTTGTCAAAAAAAAGGGGGGGACAAATTTGGATTGCCTGTCGGTGGCGCCATCTTGACTTTTTCGACCTTCCTTGCCTCACCGCCGCCGACACAAAAGCTTTGTCAAAGCCGATGGAAAACAAAAGAATCTCAGTCTGATGCAACTGGAACTAAAAGTTCGGAGGATGCAGTTTTCATCGACTTAGGGGGAAAGTTTTCAAGGTTTTATTTTGCGGTGGGGGAGTTAAGCGTTATCATCAAGAGAAGGCAGGAACCTTTAGTCACTTAAAATCAGTGTCCTTTCCACTTCGGCTTCCCTCCCTGCCCTGCCTCCTCTTCCCCCTTTGCAAGGTCAGCGGAGAAATCTTGCAGAATCGATTCTGCTCTTTGGGGGTAGTTTTGTCTCAAGCAGGCCACTTCCCTTTAAACAATTTTTTTTTTGTTTTGTTCAGCAAAATTGGTCCCCCCCCTGCCCCCCCATGGCTGTTTATCACAACTGAGTCCCAGCCTGCTTCTTTGCAAAGCCCCCCCCCTCCGGCA
>NC_045552.1:3498238-3575738 GCF_009769535.1 Thamnophis elegans
GATTGTTTTAATGAAGGTTCAACAACCTTCAAATGCTGGTTAAAGGAACCTAATTTAATAAATACTACTTTAGCTCATGATGCTACTAGGATTAATAATAAATGGGACTTCGGAATTCAAACACTTAGCCCCCTTACATAACACTCAATAATTTAATAAATACAGATAGTTCTCGGCATACAACAATTTATTTAGTGACCGTCTGAAGTTACAACAGCACTGAAAACAGTGACTTATATGACCATTTTTCACACTTAGCATCTCCGTGGCAACGTGATTTTGCATTTGGATGCTTCACAACTGACTCACATTTATGACGGTTTGTCATGTCCCACGGTCCCGTGATCCCCTTTTGCGACCTTCTGACCAACCAAGCCAGGTTGACTTCATAACCGTGCTATTAACTTAGCCACTGAAGCGATTCACTTAACGACGGCGGTGAGAAAGGTCGCAAAATGGGGCAAAACAACTGACTAGCTTAGCCCACATAAATTTTGGGCTTCAGTACAGGATTAGCTGTACTATTTTAGCTCGTGGTGCTACGAGCGTAATAATAATGGGACTTTAGAATTCAAACAGAAAGTCATGTAACACCTCATTGTTCAGAAAAAGGACAAAAATGTTTGGATGGTGGATGTGGCAGTGCCTGAAGACAGCAGAAGAAGGGGGAAAAAACGGGAGAAAAATCCCAAAATATGAAGACCTGCGAATAGAATTAGAACAACTGGGGCCAAAGAAAGCCAAGATGGTCCCCAAAAAAATTGGCACCTTAGGTGCAATGCCAAAACATCTGGCATGCCACTTGTACCCCATCGGCATCGACAAATTCACCATCAAAATATTGCAAAAGGCTCTCACAGTGGATGAATGGCTGCAGGAATTGGCAGAGATGGATGGCTTGCATTATAGACAAAAATAAACATTTTTTTTTTTGTTCCTATTTGGGAACTTCTACTGGACTTTGTGCTCGAGGTGTGGGAGGTGGGTGGGAAAGGAAACTTTGATTTTGTGTTTTACCGACAGGTTTCTTGTTATAGAAATGGTGAGTTTATACTGTGAGCTAAAAGCAAAAAAATTGAGGTTGGATGCAGTGGTGGGTTTCAAAAATTGTTGGAACCTACTCTGTGGGTGTGGCCTCTTTGTGGAAGTGGCTTGCCACCCATGTGACTGGATATGAAATTATGAATTAGTACTTAGGTCGGTCCAAGTAGCTATTCAGAAACTCTGGCATTGAAGCATGCAAGTCTTAAAGCTGTCAAGTTACACGATCCTTGCCAGTGGTGGGTTTCAGAAAGTTTTGGAACCTCTTCTGTAGGTGTGACCTGCTTTCCGGGTCCACTGGTGGAACCTCTTCTAACCGATTCGGTAGATTTGACGAAGCGGTTCTACCGAATAGGTGCGAACTGGTAGGAACCCGCCTCTGGTTGGATGTTATCATTTTACTCTCCTGCACCAAAGGAAGTTGGAAGTCCATGCCTTTTTTTTTTTCTTTTCCCCACACTTCCTACTATTTTTATTTGTACTAATACGTAAATAAATAAACTTTGGAGAGAGAAAGAAAAGGCTGACATCCTTAGGCAATAACCTTTAACCACACCTGCTTATCTCGGGTTCTTGGAAGGGACTCTCGACAGGTGGATAAAAATACCAAATTCATACTAAACATCTTATTTATATCACCAACCATAATTAATTGCAAAGGTTGAAGGCGGAAGGAAAAAACCGAATACTTGTTAACATGGGATTTGTTTTATCAATGGCTAATTAATAGAAACAGAAGTTAGAAATTTAAAAGCATAAAAGAATGACTAATCATATTAGAAAGGTTGGCTAAAATAGATAATCAAACACCACTATTATTATGGGGTCATTATTAATGCCGTGTATATTATTATTATTGTTGTTGTTGTTGTTTCTCAAAATTAACTGTACCCAGACCACACACTGTTTATGTAGACATTGATTTTTTTTTAATGTTTATATAACACGTTGAGTTATTTGTAAAAACAGACAAACAAATAAACTGGCCCATTAAAACCCTGCCAGCCATGTTGCCAGATGCTCACCTCAGTTCGCTGGTGGTCATCCATTCTTCTTCGTCCAAAGGCACCTGGATCTGGTTAATGTTGGCAATTTCGAAGGCCTCACCATCCTTCAGCCAGCTGATCTCCGGTGCCTCGCCCAGGGCCAGGACCAAGCAGGTGAGCTTCACGTCCTTCCCCAAAGACGAGGTCAAATTCGACGGACTTTCATGGAAGTATCCCACTAGGAGGGAAGAGAAGGAAGTTGAAATCCTCCGATTGGGAGAGGCGGTAGCACAACATCACAACAAGCAAAACCAGGAATTTAGCTCTCAAATCTGCAGGTTGACTGGATCCGGAGAATTTGCCTATACAAGTCGTTTTTGCTTAGCGACTGTCTCGTTTAGTGACTGTTCATAGCTATGTCGGTGAGGAAAAACCAACTTTGCAACCAATCCTTTGTAGGTGTGTAAAGAAAAGGAAAGCTGAAGTAAGATTGTAAGCACAGTAATGGTTTTGCTTGGCGACCGCTTCCCTTAATTGCTGATCTTAGTTGTGGTCAAACAACAAATTATAGCAAAGAAACAAACAAACAAACGGAAACGGATCACGTATAAAAAATGAAAATCCATGCAACTTTATCAGAAAGTTGCCACTCAAACCAATGTACATACATCAAAAACATCTCACAAACTACCTGGGAAAATTTGCACTTATCAATGATGGGAAGAATTTCTACAATTAAAATGAACATTCTACCTAGAATTCTATACCTGTTTCAGACAATCCCAATCAGATTGGGTAAGGACTTTTTTCAAGATCTAAATAAAATAGTTTTGAAATTTATTTGGCAAGGGAAAAAAGCTAGAATAAAACTTAAACTACTACAAGATGCTAGATCTAGAGGAGGATTTGGGCTACCTGATTGGGAGCTATACTATCAGGCAATGTGGATTAAGGAATGGATATCATTAAAAAACTCTAGATTATTGAATGTAGAAGGACACAACTTACTGTTGGGATGGCATGCTTTCTTATGGAATAAGGGAACTAAATCACATGGTTACTTTAGAAGACATTATATAAGGGAGGCGTTGTTGTTAAACTGGGAAAAGGTTAAAAGATTACACTATTTGAAAATTCCAGTCTGGATATCAACAATTGAAGCATTTTCATATCCAATAATATATAAAAAGGAACAAACAGTCAGATATATAGAATTATTGAATACAGAGGGTGAGCTCAAATCTATTCAAGAGTTGAAACAAGAAGGGATGGAAATGAACTGGTATTCATATGTACAGATACAATCTAGATATAATGAAGATAGAAAAACTAAAGGTCTTTATAATAAAATGACCGAGTTAGACAAAATTTTAACAGGCACTGTTAAACAGTTGACAGCTTTGCGGAAAGCCTGAAGGATGGTATGGGCCCGAATCTCCACGGGGAGATCGTTCCAAAGGGCCGGAGCAGCCACAGAGAAGGCCCTCCCCCCTTCTGCTAGACAGAAGACTAGCAGAGTTCATCCGTGAACTCCAATTACCAGTCAGAAGATAAGATGAAAACTCCTTAAACTCACAACACATGGCTAGACTCAACCATGGTTTCACCTGTGAGCACCCTAAAACAAGCACAATCCCCCCCCCCAAAAAAAATCGTTCAGGAATTCCTGGAAGCTTGGCACTAATCAGCCATCGATGGATAGAGAGAGATAAATCATATTTACACACTGTCCCAAAGAGACAATAAGAAAAGCTAAGAAAGAAACAAGGCATCCTTTCCAGCAACCAGCACCCAGATAAGCAGGGATTAACACCAGACAAACAATCTGGCAGAAAACAATACCCTAATCAAGGAATTGCCAGGAAGAAAATAATCTTCCCACCAGTATTGTCAGGACAAGCTACTATGTAAATAGAGAGTGTTGATGTTATCTAGTTGTGTATTGAAACATCTGCATAAAAACAAAGAAGCTCACAGAGCACCAAGGAACCCACATTTTAACCGTGAACTACATATAATTTTCTGGCAGTTACCTGGATTAGTTCTTGCAGTTTTCTTGGCAAGGTCTTTTTGGAAGGGGTTTGCCATTACCTCCTTCTTAGGGCTGAGAGAAAGGGGCTGGCCTAAAGTCACCTAGATGGCTTTATGCCTAAACAGGGACTAGAATATATGGCCTGCGCTGGTTTTTAAGATTGATGCCTTCGCCAATAAACCAAACTGGTTCTTACTTTGGAATGTACCAATTTGAGGCAGCTGGAGGGAAGAGTGGCATTCTGATCTGGTTGGCTGCAGTTGTACATGCTTAGCTGGATGATGCCAGCCGTACCCACCTAATGATGGTTCAGGTGGGGCATGGCACCCCGCAGAGATGCCAGATGAACCTGGACAGAACAGAGTCAGCCTCTATCGGCGACTCTCTGGATGTTCTCTTTGCCTTGCTAGAAATCCCAGGGATTGCAAAGCTTTGGATGACCATCAGAGGGCAGCATAGAGAGGCAGAGTCCCTGACTCTTTGTTGCCACCTAGTTGTCATCTGGAATATTTGCAGCATGGTGCCAATTTAGATTTATGGAATTCAATTTCTCGATTACTGTAATCTGTCTGTCTAGCTCAATGTTTCTCAACCTTTGAAACTTTTAAGAGATGGGGGCTTATTTAAAAATAAAGTGCCCAGCCACTGTGCGATTGAAATCCTTTTCAATTTGCATTTTATATACAGCACAATGAAAAAGAAGCAGAGTTTCAATTCTGCAGTCACAGTGCTGTCTGTTTACCTGTCTTTCTCCATTATTATTATTTTTTAATCTCCCCAATGGTAAACGTAATTATCTAGTTTGTCAATATCTTCAAATGCAGAGATATCTGCAACTTAATGGCTGGGGTCAGATGGGGCCAGTCCAGTGGGAGCAATGGGAGGTCAGAGTCTGATATTATTGCCAGCCGGGCAAGAGTGTTGGCAGGGAGGAGGAGAGGAAAGAAAGAAAGGAAGGAAGAAGAAAGGAAGGAAGGAAGGAAGGAAAGAAAGAAGTAGGGAAAGAAGTCAAGAAGGAAGGAAGAAGAAAGGGAAAAGAGAAAAGGGAGGGAGGGAGGAAAGAAGGAAGGAAAGGAGGAAGCAAAGGAAGGAAGGAAAGGAAGGAAGGGGAAAAAAGGAAAGAAGAAGAAATGGAAAAGAGAAGAGGGAGGGAGGGAAGAAGAAAGGAAGGAGGGAAGAGAGGAAGGGAGAGAGGAAGGGAGGAAGAGATAGAGACAGACAAAGAAGGAAAGGAAGGAAGGAAAAAAGAAAGGAAAGAAAAAGAAATGGAAAAGAGAAGAGGAAGGGAGGAAAGAAAGAAAGGAAGGAAGAAGAAAGGAAGAAAAGAAGTAGGGAAAGAAGTCAAGAAGGAAGGAAGAAGAAAGGGAAAAGAGAAAAGGGAGGGAGGAAGGAAAGGTGGAAGGAAAGGAGGAAGGAAAGGAAGGAAGGGAAGGAAGGAAGGAAGGAAAAAAGGAAAGAAGAAGAAATGGAAAAGAGAAGAGGGAGAGAGGAAAGAAAGAAAGGAAGGAAGGAAGAAGAAAGGAAGAAAAGAAGTAGGGAAAGAAGTCAAGAAGGAAGGAAGAAGAAAGGGAAAAGAGAAAAGGGAGGGAGGGAGGAAAGAAGGAAGGAAAGAAGGAAGGAAAGGAGGAAGGAAAAGAAGGAAGGAAAAAAGAAAGGAAAGGAGAAGAGGGAGGGAGGGAGGGAAGAAGAAAGCAAGGAGGGGAGAGAGGAAGGGAGGAAGAGAAAGAGACAGACAAGAGGAAGGAGGAAGGAAGCAAGCAAAAAGAAAGAAAAGAGGGAAGAAGTGAAGGAAGAAGAAAAGGGGGGAGAAGAAAGGAAATGAAAGATTTTAAGAAAGCGAGAGAGGGGAAGGAAGAAAGGTACCCCAACATGCACCCCACATGCCCTGCCAAGCAGCCACCCCCTGCCCTCTGCCCGCACCCCCAACCCAGCCCCCTTGGAAGCCCCCCCCCTGTGCCAGGCAAAACCCAGCAAAACAAACAGACCCTTTCTTCCCAGCCAAATGCTAGTGTGGCCCAACCCAACCCCTGACTCTCGAGGGCTGCAACTTGTGAAAAGAAGCCCATCGTCCCCAGCCAGGAGGACCAGGCTGGAGGAAAAGATGGGTTTAGGCTTTTGGAAGCAGGCCTAGACAACTAGGGCCCCCCTCACAACCTGTGGATTACGACTCCCAGAATTCCTGAGCCAGCAGAGCTGAAGAATCGCCTGGCATCGCCAGCTGAGGAATTCTGGGAGTTGAAGTCCACGGAGTCCCAAAGTTAATTCCGATGGCGGGAAGGAGGGAGGGAAGGAAGGGAAGACGCCTTTCATAAATAAAAGAAATGAAATGAAATCCCCTCCTGGGAGCGGAGTTAACCCTTGAGGCGTGAGGGACAAATTCCAGGGCCTGAGAACCGAAGTGCCATACTGGGAAAGAGCCCAGAGGTTCACCCAAGGGGCTTCTCCTTCCTTTCTCAAGCCAGATTTTTTTGCTTTTTGGGGGGTGGGGGAAGAGGGAGAGCGCCCACCCCCAGGGCTTGAACTGGTTCCCAGTCCCTCGGCAAGAAATATCGCACTCTTCCTCTTCCCCCACCCCCCTTTTGCCAGGCCTGCTAATCAAAACCCAGCTATAACCTCTTATATCTTCTATCTAAATACCTACTATCTACTAAATATCGGTTATCTAAATCAGTGTTTCTCAACCTTGGCCACTTGAAGATGTCTGGACTTCAACTCCCAGAATTCCCCAGCCAGCATTCGCTGGCTGGGGAATTCTGGGAGTTGAAGTCCAGACATCTTCAAGTGGCCAAGGTTGAGAAACACTGATCTAAATGTACTCTCTCTGGAGACAAAAGATAAAAGAATCCAAAACCCATCGCTGGGCGCCTTTCGCGCTGAATTTCTAGCCACTGCACGGATGCTGCACCCAAGTCGGTTTGCTAGGCGGCAGGAAGGAAGCCCTGGTTGGCTGTACACGGGGAGTCCTCGACTTAGCGGCCATGCGTTTAGCGACCGTTTGAAGCTAGGGCGGTGCTGGAAAAAGGAGCGGTGGTGGCACAGTGGTTAGAATGCAGCATTGCAAGGCAGACTGTGCCCACTGAGAGGCAGTTCGATCCTGAGCAGATCAAGGTTGATTCAGCCTTCCCTCCTTCCGAGGTCGGTAAAACGAGGACCCAGATTGTTGGGCTGACCCTGTAAACTGGTTAGAGAGGGCTGTAGAGCACTGTAAAGCGGGATATAAGTCTAAGTGCTATTGCTATCTTCCTTCCTTCCTTCCTTCCTTTTCTTTCTCCTCCTTCCTTTCCTTCCTTCCTTCCTTCCTTCCTTCCTTTCCCTTCCTTCCTTTCCCTTCCTTCCTTTCCTTCCTTCCTTTCCCCTCCTTCCTTTCCTTCCTTCCTTTCCTTTCCCTTCCTTCCTTTCCTTCCTTTCCTTTCCCTTCCCTTCCCTTCCTTCCTTCCTTCCTCTTCCCTTCCCTTCCTTCCTTCCTTTCCTTTCCCTTCCTTCCTTCCCTTCCTTCCTTCCCTTTTCCCTCCTTCCTTTCCTTCCTTCCTTTCCTTTCCCTTCCTTCCTTTCCTTCCTTCCTTTCCTTTCCCCTCCTTCCTTTCCTTCCTTCCTTCCTTCCCTTCCCTTCCTTCCTTCCTCTTCCCCTTCCTTCCTTCCTTCCTTCCTGCTAGAGTGCAGCATTGCGGGTTAACTCTACCCACAGTCAGGAGCTCGATCCTGATGGGCTCAAGGTTGACTCAGCCTTCCGTCCTTCCGAGGTCAGTAAAATGAGGAGCCAGATTGCTGGGGGCAAGAGGCTGACTCTGTAAACTGCTTAGAGAGGGCTTCAAAGCACCGTAAAGCGGTATATAAGTCCAAGTGCTATTGCTATCTTCCTTCCTTCTTGTTAGAGTGCAGCATTGCAAAGTAACTCTGCCCCACAGCCATGAATTCGATCCTGACCGGCTCAAGGTTGACTCAGCCTTCCATCCTTCCGAGGGGGGGTCTAACGAAGACCCAGATTGTTTGGGGGGCAAGAGGCTGACTCTGTAAACCGCTTAGAGAGGGCTGTGAAGCACTGTGAAGCGGTGCATAAGCCTAAGTGCTATTGCTAAAAAAGGGACTTGCGACAGGTCCTCGTGCTTGTGACCGTGGCATGGGATTGTGATGCTGACACTTGGCTGCTATATTTGCGATGGTTGCAACATCCCAGGGTCACACAGTTACACAGTCCTCATCTCAGCCAGCTTCCAGTCAGCCAAGGCATTAAGAATCTCCTTAATGACCACGTGATTCACTTAGTGACTGTTGCAAAAAGGTTATAAAAGCATTGACAGTCACAGGACCACTCCCTTAACAACCACATCATTTAGCAACCGACGTTCCGGTCCCGGATACTGCCGTAAGTTGAGGCACCCACCTGTAACTTCCTTTTAGCTAGCCCCTAGTATTTCCTTGTGGTCTCCCATCCGGGTTCTACCCCGCCCTGCTCCGTTCCCAGTGGTGCTTTTTAAGACCATCCAGCATGACCTCCAAGCCAGGGGAACCCCCGACTCAGGAATCTACCATGCCTCTTGGGTCTCTGCTACGGTTAAGATTGATCCAGAGGTCTTCCAGATTTGAATTCTTGCACCCTGAAGTCAACAATCGCTCCTCCTTTTTTTTCTTTTTTTCTTTTTAATGTCAAGTGCATCATCTTTTTGGAGAGACTTGCTCAGCATCGTCCGATTCCTCGGGACGTTTGCAAAGTAAACAAGAAGAATCCCGCAGCTTTGGCTCTCTCCCTGCAAAGGGCTGGGGCCGAACGTTTGCGTTCCGAACTACGACAGCAGCGAGTGATGTCAATGCCTCCACCTCTCCCAGCGGGGAAAGAATTGGAACACGTTTCCACCTCCCTCCTCAACTCCCTTGGTCTGCAACGCAACAAGGCAGACACGGACTTCAGAGGAGAATCAGAACTGCAGAAAAAAACAATGGATGCCGACCTGCCTTCCATTGAGGACCTGGACACTGCACGGGTCAAAAAGAGGGCTGTGGAAATATTTACACACCCCTCACATCCTGGACATAAATTGTCTCAACTTCTACCCTAAAAACGACCCTATAGGGCAATGCACACCAAGACGACTAGACACAAGTTGTTTATTCCCCGAATGCCATCACTCTGCTAAACAACTAATTCCCACAACACTGTCAAATTATCTACAAAGACTGCGTTACTATTCTTCTTCTCATCCTTCCTAGTACCTATCTCTCCCCACTTATGACTGTGACCATGTTGCTTGTATCTTTACAGTTTATAATGTTTTATTTGTTTCCTAGTATGATTTGATTGCTTATTAGTAACCTATAGGGTTGTATCTTATGATTCTTGATGAATGCATTCTATTTATTTTTTCTTTATGTAAACTGAGAGCATGTTGTGCACCAAAGATAAATTCCTCGTGTGTCCAATCACACTTGGCCAATAAAGAATTCAATTTATTCTATTCTATTCTATTCTATTTTCTATGTCCTCTGTTCTCTATTCTACTCTGTATTCTCTTCTTTTCTCTATATTCTCTTCTTTTCTGTAATTCTATTCTATTCTTAATAAAGATTCTATTCTATTCTACAGTATTCTATTCTATTCTATTCTACAGTATTCTACAGTATTCTATTCTATTCTACAGTATTCTATTCTATTCTATTCTATTCTACAGTATTCTATTCTATTCTATAGTATTCTATTCTATTCTACAGTATTCTATTCTACAGTATTCTACAGTATTCTATTGTATTCTACAGTATTCTATTCTATTCTACTCTATTCTACAGTATTCTATTCTATTCTATTCTATTCTACAGTATTCTATTCTATTCTATTCCATTCTATTCTATAGTATTCTATTCTACAGTATTGTATTGTATTGTATTGTATTGTATTCTACAGTATTCTATTCTATTCTATTCTATTCTACAGTATTCTATTCTATTCCATTCCATTCTACAGTATTCTATTCTATTCTACAGTATTCTATTCTACAGTATTCTATTCTATTCTACAGTATTCTATTCTATTCTATTCTATTCTATTCTATTCTATTCTACAGTAATCTATTCTATTCTATTCTATTCTACTCTACAGTATTCTATTCTATTCTACAGTATTCTATTCTATTCTACAGTATTCTATTCTATTCTATTCTATTCTATTCTATTCTTTATTGGATACCCAAAAGGTTAGCTCAATCTCCCCCATCCCACAGTCATTGGCTGCAGTCCCCCGCCGCCCCCATCTCAAACCCGCCACCCAGTTTCCAACTTGGGGGTGACTCACCCAACCGAATCAAATGTTTGGAATGTGGCATTCCGAATTGCTCATCCCTGGATGTAGGCTTGCAATGAAGGTCACCCACCCATTTGGCTCAGCCCCATCCCCTCGGCCTTTAACGAACGGTCCAGGGGTTGTTTTTTTTTTAAATTATTTATATCTCACATATATGATTCTGGGTGGCTTTGGGTGAAACAGATAAATAAATGACGTCGTAGGGACTCAAAAGCCAGAGCAGCCGAGCGTTATAAAAGAACCAGCCTGCAATCCAAAGGCATTAATTATTGTTGGCCTAAAAGAGTTCCCTCCACATTTCTTTGACTCTGGGACATGGAATGAAAGGGCTGGAAGGGACCTTCTAGGCTGGGGGATTCTGGGAGTTGAAGTCCACCCATTTTCCAAGTTGTCACGGTTGAGGAAAAATTGCAAAACAGCAGCAACAATAGAACAGCAGGGAAAAATCTGGGTTTTCATTTCATGCCTTACTGCAGTGGTTCCCAAACTTGGCAACTTTAAGACTTGTGGACTGCAGAGCTGGCTGGAGAATTCTGGGAGTTGAAGTCCACAAGTCTTAAAGTTGCCAAGTTTGGGAACCACTGCTTTACTGCAACCCTAGGACAGCAATCTATGATGACAGATACGATGTTCAAAGTACGAAATGGTGTACATGCATTGGGGGGAAAAAAATGCTCCAGGCACCCGTAGCCACAGCTTTTATTGTTCTAGTTTCCCTTGTCCCTTATGGTGATAGGTGTGATTTACGAGGGTAAATTGCCCAGTAAAAATAAATAAAAATAAAGTGCCTATTAATATACATAGCCATGTAATTTCGCCACTCTTCGCACGGATTGGAAGTTGGTGTTGATAATCCCACTGTGCCACTTTGATACCAATTGATCCACATCCCCATTATTCACCCATGTTTATTTCAAATAAACTATGACCAACCGTGATTTTATTCCTAATTTCCTCTTCCCCACCATTATAAGCAAATCCTTTGGAAAAACGGCACAATTCGGGGGGGAAACGCTTTTACGGAAATAAATTCTAAAATTCTTTGCTTATTGACTCGTTTTGACGGGTGGGAAAGAAATTTCATTTAGAGGGGGTCCTCAACTTATGGCCACAACCGAGCGCCCTCTCCCCCAATTTTAGTGGCTAAGCAAGTTTTGTCCCATTTTACGACCTTTCCTGCCGCTGTCGTTAAGCAAATCACTGCAGGGGTTAAGTTGTTAAAAAGGCGGTGAGGTGAATCCGGCTTCCCCTTGGATTTTGCCCCTCAGGTGGTCGCAAAAGGGGATCACGTGATCCTGGGACACTGAGACCGTCATAAACATGAATCAGTTTGCCAAGAGGATGAATTTTGACCACGTGGCCACGGGGAGGTTGCAACGGTCATAAGGATGAAAAACAATCCTGTCTCTTTTTTCAGTGATGTTGTAACTTTGAACTAAATGAATTGTTGTAAGTCGAGGACTACCAGGAAGGAAGGAAGGAAGGAAGAAGGGAGGGAGGAAGAAGAAAGAGAAAAGGAAGGAAGGGAGGGAGGGAGAAGAAAGGGAAAAGAGAAAAGGAAGGGAGGGAGGAAGAAGAAAGAAAAGGAAGGGAAGGAGGGAGGATGGATAGAAGGAAGGAAGAAAGGAAGAAGAAAGGGAAAAGGAACGAAGGGAGGGAGGAAGGAAGGAAGAAGAGAGAGGGAGAGAATGAAGAGAGATGAGAGAGAAGACAGAGAGAGATGATAGATGATAGTGAGAGAGAGAGAGAAAAAGAGAGATGATAGATGATAGAGAGGAGTGAGAGAAAGAGAGAGGAAGAGGATAGATGAGAGAAAGAGAGAAAGAAGAGAGAGAGAAGAGAGAGATGATAGATGATAGTGAAAGAGAGAGAAAAGAGAGATAGATGATAGAGAGGTGTGTGAGAGAGAAAGGATAGATGAGAGAAAGAGAGAAAGAAGAGAGAGAGATGGTAGATAATAGAGAGTATGAGAGAGAAGAGAGGGAGATGATAGATGATAGTGTGAGAAAAAAGAGAGAGAGATAATAGAAAGAGTGAGAGAGAAAGAAGATATATAGATATAGATAAGAGAGAGAAAAAGAAAAGAGAGATTGAGAGAGAGATTGAGAGAGATTGAGAGAGATTGAGAGAGATTGAGAGAGAGGGGGGGGGCAGTCGGCTGCTCCACATTCTTTCCAGGGCCTCTCACCTCCTGATTCTCCTTTACAAATCAAAACAATCCCAAAGTGCTCCCCGAGGTTAAAACCAGGAGCAACCAGGAAGAATCTGAGGGTCTCCAGCAGAGTGACGGAGCCCAGCTGGATCTCCTTTGGATCAGAGCTGGGCTCCCTGGAATTGAGACATGTGTGTGTGTGGGGGGGTACGGTTTCTTTTACGCCTTTAAGAAGGATATATTTGCTTAGAAAGATGGGGCAGAGCAGGGCGGGTCCAACTTTGGTCACTTTAAGACCTGTGGACTTCAATTCCCAGAATTCCCCAGCTATGCTGGCTGGGGAATTCTGGGAGTTGAAGTCCACAAGTCTTAAAGTAGCCAAGGTCAATCGATTAGAATAGAGCTGGAACGGGCCTTGGAGGTCTTCTAGACCAGCCCCCTGCTCAAGCAGGAGACCCCTAGATCACATCAATCAATTAATGTCAATCAATCAATTAATCAGTCAATTAATCAATTAATCAGTCAATCAATCAGAATAGAGCTGGAAGGGACCTTGGAGGTCCTCTAGTTCAGCCCCCTGCTCAAGCAGGAGACCTTTAGATCACATCAAACCATTAATGTCAATCAATTAATCAGTCAATTAATCCATTAATCAATCAATCAGAATAGAGCTGGAAGGGACTTTGGAGGTCTTCTAGTCCAGCCTGCACTGCCCCCCCCCCCCGGGGGTCAAACAGGATACTCTATATGAGGTTGGATAGTCCTGGTGTATAGTATCCCAAGCATGGGATTTAGGCCACCTCAGAGAACCCCCCACACACTTAACCCTCCAAACCCCCCCCACTGGTGGTCCGTGAGAAAAGTTTGGTGGTCCGCAGAAAAATTATTTGCATTTTTTATATTGCGCTAAATACCATTTATCTTTTTAAAAGATTCATATTAGTGGTCCGTGGGATTTAAAATTATGATTTTAGTGGTCCCTGAGGTCCGAACGGTTGGTGACTCCTGTTCTAGTCCAACCCCTTGCTCAATCAGGAAACCCCACACCACTCCAAACAAAGGGTTCTCCAATCTCTTCTTAAAAACCTCCAGTGATGGAGCACCCACAACTTCTGGTGGCAAGTCGTTCCACGGATTAATTGTAAGGAAGTGTTTCCTTAGTTCTGGATTGCTTCTCTCCTTGGTTAGTTTCCACCCATCGCTTCTCGTCCTGCCTTCGGGTGCTTTGGAGAATAGCTTGATCCCCTCTCTTGAATAACAGAATAACAAGAGTCGGAAGGGACCTTGTAGGTCATCTAGTCCAACCCCCTGCCCAAGCAGGAGACACTGCCTACTGGGCTTACACGAAGCACTAAACTTAAGCATTGGACCTTTGCAACCTACGAATCCTAGTTACTCTCTCTCTCTCTCTCGGTTTACGGAGAATAATAGGGAGGTCGCCTTGATGTTCCCACTCTGTAATTGACACACTCAAGTCTATCTTATCTCAAGGAAGTTGTAAGTGGCTTACACAGATGTGTAAACAAGTGTCAGTTTCCCAGCAGACTTGGAGTTGAGAGTAGGTAACCTGCCCCCCTCCCCACCAATTATCCACGGAGTACTACAACTAGTCCTTCACTTACAACAATTTTTTCAATTGACTGTACAACATTAGAGGCACTAGAAAATGAGACTTATGACCGATCCTCACTCTTATGACCGTTCTAGCATTCCCGCATGGTCACCTGATCCAAATTTGGGCACTTAGTAACTGGCTTGTATGTACAAAAAAAAAATTTGCAGGGTCCGGGGGGGGGGGGGTCTCCATTAGGGTCCTTCCCAAAGGGCTCCCGACAAGCAAAATTAATGGGGGGGACGGACCTGGATTTGCTTAACGACTTCGGAGATTCGCTTAACAACTTTGGCAAAAAAAAAAAGGTCCTAACATTGGGGCACGGCTCACTTAACAACTGCCTGGCTTAGCCAATGGAAAATCTGGCCCCTGATTGTGGTCGTAAATTGAGGACCGGGAAAGGGGGAGGGAGGAGTCTTTCACTTGAACAACAACACTGCACAGTAGGCCAAGGCTGCCGTGTTGCCACCTGTTTTTCTCACCTGTGTCTTGAGTAGAGTTTGAAACTCTTTCCGCCTGTTGGAAATGGCACATCCAGTTTTAACCACCTGTTTCGCTCCGGTTTCGTGGGGCATCGCTGAGTTTCTCCCAGCTTCACCGACACAATAGAAGTCACACAAAATAGGCCTCCCCCAAGCACACACACACACACACACTCGCACTCACCTTCCTGGGTGTGGCTGATGCCCATCGACCAAGCCAGCAAACTGGCCAGAAGGCACCACCTCACTTGGTCCATCTTCCCAAACCGAAAAGTTGCCTCGAAAATCATCCCAGCTTCCAACACAGTTTAGTAGCTCATCGGTGGAAGGAAGGGAAAAAAAAGAGGGGGAGGAAATTTATATTAAAAAAAAAAAAAAAAGGAATCCAGAAAAATCTGTTGGGGGAAAAACCAGATTTCTCCCCAAGAAGCAGCAGCCTCTGCCTTCACCGAATCATGGAAAGGCGGCCAAAGAAATGACCCCTCGAATCGGAGAAAACAAATGACGAAGTCCGCGGTGAAGTCAGCACCCAGGAGGCCGGAGGAGCGATGGATCCAAAGTGCCCCAAACTCTGGAATAATTCCTCAACTCAAAACAATTGTCTGTCTCATTGAAATCAAAAAGAAGAAGAAGAAGATGATGATGAACAGGGGGAAGTTTAGGGACTATCCAAAAGAATTCCGTTCCCCCTTTCAAAATCCCTGCATTAATTTGCTTTTTGGCTCAGCAAAATTGATTTTTCTTCTTCCCAGCTCTGCTTTTCTGGTGTCTGAAGAACAGCTGGGTGTTTTTTTTCCTTCTTCTTCTGTCTAGTTCACCCTTGGGTTCCTCCTACTCCGGCTCCTGAGCCCAGAGGAGTCTACTCAGACCTTACAATAAAGTTGCTTACTCAAGAGAATTAACTTCTTGCTTACTCAAGAGTGTCATCTTCTCCAAAAAGACAGTGAGAGTGAGTGAATGAGAGAGAGAGAGAGAGGGAGAGAAGAGATTGGGGAAGACACAGCTTCCCTTTCTTTGCTCTCACTCCCCAGACGCAGACAACTCCTACACACAGCCTCAAACTTGTGTGATAGTAACAGCAGCAGCAACAGAAAACACCTCGAAGATTAGCATAGCCGGCTGATTTTGGGGCCAGCGGGGAGGGGTGGGTGGGTGAGTGAGTGGGTGGGTGGATGCCTTGGAAAAACCAGAAAGTACAGAGAAGGGGGTGCAAATTCCATCCGGCTGCAGGAGGGTTAAGGGGAGGAGGACAAAAGGAGAAGGGAAGAAAGAATTTTCCTTAAAGTTACACTCACCCAGATTCTTCAAAGTAGAGTTCTGACAAGAACACACCCCCCCCCTCACCAGCCAAAAAAAGACAGTCTGGGATAGAAGCAGCCTGAGAAAAGGAAGGAAAATCAAAAACTTTCCCCAACTTTCCACACTCCCCGAAAGAGAGGCAACCTTGCCCACAGCAAGTGAAACAAGGCAGGAAAATATAATATAATGTTGTGGCTTACGGCCAACTATGATAGGGCGGGCGCCACTGTCAGTCAACTTTTATGAGGGTCAAAGACCAGCTTAGGTGCTGGTGTCGATCAGCTGTTTTCAATTTTCTGGAAGGTGAAATGGCTCTTGCAAAAATTATTTCCGGGCCTGGTTTTTTTTTTTTTCCCGGAGTAGAAAAATCCCTCGGAATCGACAACGTGGAGGGGATCGAACCGGCGGATGCTTCTGGGAGGAATTTGGGGGTCTTTCTGCTGTAATTCAGCGGAAAGAATCGAGCATTCGGTACAAGGCTTTGCGTAAACTACTTCAGCTTAACGCCATCCAGAAAGGAATGTCTCAGCCGCTGGTTTCTGTTCTAAACAATTAGCTCATCTTACACAATCCCCTCAGACCATTTTCTGATCTTCTGAATCTGCCGTACTTGTTCTTCTCCCTCGAGTGACTCAGACAAGCCAACATTGCAGAAGGAGGGATGAGAAAAAAAAACCGGAGATGACCAGGGACGGCTCCCCTTAGCACAGGGCTCAGCAATCTGCGGCTCCGGAGCCACATGTGGCTCTCTCAGCCCCCTGCTGCGGCTCCCTATCTCCGGTCGGCTCCACAATTGTTTGGGCTTTCGGTTAGGACAGGTAGAGGAAAAAGGATGCTGCACTAGGAGGAGAGACTCTATGGTGGGGGGAACCGGACTTCCAGTCGGCTCCAAAATTGAAGGGGGGGACCTTCCGTTTAGGACCTTTGTGGCTCTTTGAGTGTTTAAGGTTGCCGACCCCTGCCTTAGCACAGACATGGTCAATTCCTCCCTTTGGCATCGTTGAGGTTAACATACCTCAACTTCGGCGACTCTAAAATCAGGGGTTTTTAAAATTCAGAATGTTGGAGATGTGATTGTGTTGACGCTATTTATTATCATGCATAGCAATAGCAATAGCAGTTAGACTTATATACCACTTCATAGGGCTTTCAGCCCTCTCTAAGCGGTTTACAGAGTCAGCATATCGCCCTCACAATCTGGGTCCTCATTTCACCCACCTCGGAAGGATGGAAGGCTGAGTCAACCTTGAGCCGGTGAGATTAGAACCGCTGAACTGCTGAACTAGCAGTCAGCTGAAGTGGTCTGCAGTACTGAACTCTACCCACTGCTCCACCTCGGCTCTTTTTATGTATGGTGGACTTGTAAAAAAGTTAAAGCATTTTGGATAAAAATATGGTGGGTTATTCAAAATATTCTTAAAAAGAGGATAAAGTTTACTCCTCAGTTGTTCTTTCTAGGTATAATCACAGACTGTACAGTTATAGAGACTAATTTGATTCTGAACTTAACAACGGCAGCAAGATTGTTGGTGGAGAACCAGTTTGAAAGTGGATTACGGGCTGTGGCTGTGTCCCAAAGGATGCTGGGAATTGTAGTCTCGGGCAATTCACCTGGGCGGCCTTTGCTGTGAAATGGATTTAAAGAGAGAATGAAAAGGATGGATGGAAAGGTGCTGTGTGGTCATCTAGTCCAACCCACTGGTTTCTTCTTCCCTTCCTTGTCCCCAAAGCAACGTTTCGGAATAAAATCAGGAAATCTTGGAAAGCAGGAAAAACATTGAAATTTAGAGAACGCCTTTGGAGGCAAGGCCAGTGAAAGAATTCTGCAGCATCTTAAAAATTTTGCCGTTGGTTTCTCGCTGGTTTTCTCGGCAATTTGCATCCTGTTTGTTCCCCAGTTCTCTTCCCCAATCTTCTCTGCAACCAAGGCCACGTCCCTCCCCGCTTTAAAAAAGAAAAAGAAAGAGGAGATAAAGTGGCCTTAAAATGCCCCATTGTCTGTGTTGTTGCTTTTTTGCCAAACCTCAATGTGTTTGCCTAGTTAACCATTTAACTCACTGCAAAGAGAAACTCGGCAGCGGATCAATTCCCAGAACATCGGTGAGAGCAATTTTAATTTGGCTTTACAGGAGAGCTGGATAAAATGTTTCTGAAGGAACAAATTGAAAACCCAGTCTAATCCCAACCCCAACCCTAGAGATAACAGAATCACAGAGGGTTCCACCACAAAATCGCGGAGGACAAAATCGCGCTCGACGAAAGCGCGCATTTGACGTCATCACAGCGCGACGAAAACATCGCGCTGTGATCGAAAAATGTAAAAATAAAGCGAAAACCTTACCCTAACCCCCCCAAACCTAACCCTAAACCTAACCCTAAACCTAACCCTTAACCTAACCCTAAATCTAACCCTAAACCTAACCGTTAACGTAACGCTAAACCTAACGCTAACCCTTAACCTAACGCTAAACCTAACGCTAACGCTGTAAACCTGACCCTAACCCTTAACCTAACCCTTACCTTTATGTGAATCGGCTTGCTTTAATTTTAATTTTATTTCAATTTTTATTTTTTTTCGTCGCGCTGTGATGACGTCACATGCGCGCTTTCGTCGAGCGCGATTTTGTCCTCCGCGCTTTTGACGGGTCACGTCACAGAGTTGGAAGGGACTTTGGAGGTCTTCTAGTCCAACCCCCTGCTCAAGCAGGAAACCCTATATAATTTCGGGCAAATGGTTATCCAATCTCTTCTTTAAAAACGCCCAGTGTTGGAGCATTCACAACTTCTTGTGGCAAGCTGTTCCACTGATTAATTGTCCTCACCGTCATGAAATCCCTCCATAGTTCTAGGTTGCTTCCCTCCTTGATTAGTTTCCACTAATCTTGCTTTCTGGTGCTTTGGAGAACAGGTTGACCCCCTTCCTCTTTGTGGCAGCCCCTCAAATATTCACCAAGTGCCCTTTTGTCCCAAAGGATGCCTTTTCTTTTTCAAGGAGGCAACTGGACTTTCTGGTTTTTTCCTTAAAAGACGTTTCGCTTCTCAGCCCAAGAAGCTTCTTCAACTCTGGCTGGATGGTGGAGAATGGAAGGATTGCAAGGAATATAAATCTCCTTCCATTCTCCGCCGTTCAGTCAGAGCTGAGGAAGCTTCTTGGCTGAGAAGGGAAACGCCTTCAAGGGAAAGCAAAATTTAAAAAAGGGCCAGTTGCCTCTTGAAAAAGCACTTTTGGTTCAGCCATGACCTGGATGACTGAGAATCTCCACGCAGCTTTCTCACCGGCAGAAAATAACGCAAACTTTTCACCTCTTTTAGTGGTTTTTTCCCCCCTTCAAATCTAAGAGGTGTGCATGCCCCAATTTGCTGACCCTTTTATCCAGCTCAACTTTGCAAAATTGGGGAGAGGGGAGGCCTCTAGCAAAGCCACTGAAACGGAAGGGCCTTGGACCGAGCAGAGCAGAATCGTGGAGCCCGAACTGGTCAGGCGGTCATCAGACAGGTGAAGATCGATCTTGGTCTAGGAGATAAAACGACCTGATAGAGCCAGAGGGACAGCGTTCTCTCCTAAAGGTAGGTTCATCGTGGTTAAAAGGAGCTTCTCCTTTGGAAACGCGGCCTGGAACTGGACACAGCAAACAGATGTAGCCCGTATGAGGTTGCTTAATGGCCATCACGAAATTTGTCTGGCCCAGCTAGGGAATTTGAATTGTTTTGACATTTATTTGTGTCCTGCCATTTTGATTTTTTAAAATAATTAACTCAAGGCGGTGAATATATTCAACACCCCTTCCTCTTCCTATTGTCCTCACATCAACAATCTTATTAAGTGGGTTGGTCAGAAAGAGAGGGAGAGAGAGAGAGAGAGAGGGAGGGAGAGAGGGAGAGAGAGAGGGGGAGAGCGGGAGAGAGAGAGGGAGAGAGAGGGGGAGAGAGAGAGGGAGAGGGAGAGAGGGAGAGAGAGGCCCAAAGTCACCCAGCCGTCTTTCATGGCTAAGGCAGGATTAGAACTCACCATCTCCTGGTGATTGGTTCAAAGTCACCCAGCTGGCTTTCATGCCTAAGGCAGGACTAGAACTCCCAGTCTCCTGGTGATTGTCCCAGTCGCCTAACCAGCTTTCATGGCTAAGGTGGGACTAGAACTCACTGTCGCCTGATGATCGGCTCAAAGTTACCCACGGTTTTCATGGCTAAGGCAGGACTAGAACTCCCAGTCTCCTGGTGATTGTCCCAGTCACCTAACCGGCTTTCATGGCTAAGGAAGGACTAGAACTCACTGTCTCCTGATGATCGGCTCAAAGTCACCCCCGGTTTTCATGCCTAAGGCAGGACTAGAACTCCCACTCTCCTGGTAATTGGTCCAAAGTCATCCCCCTGGCTTTCATGCCTAAGGCAGGACTAGAACTCACCATCTCCTGGTTTCTAGCCCGATGCCTTAACCACTTGACCACACTCATACTAAATACGCTACGGAGACACTCTCAACTGGGACTGGACTTTCCGTCACTAAGCAAACCGGTTGTTAAGTGAGTCACACTCAATTTTAGGACCTGTCCTATTTCGCTAGGGTGAAGTGAATCACTGAGGTTGTTAAACGAACCCCGGGGTCGTTAAAACGAATTCAGCTTCCACTTTGACCTTGCTTGTCGGAAGCCAGCTGCAAATGGAGATTTAACAGCTGAGACCCTGCAGCTGTTGGGCCTGCCTGCCGCTTCCCAAGGCCCCAATTTTGACCCCTAGGGCGGTGGGGAGCGCTGCGATGGCTGTTCAGCGCTGCTGCGACTTCAAGCGGTCGCTGAACGCATGGTCGCGAGTCGAGGACTTGGGTGTTCAGGCTGGATTTCCATCTATTGGAAGAAGCCGCTCAGAAAATTCTCCCTTCTCCCCCGCCTCTTCCTTTCCTTTTGAACTCCGAAAGGACCGGCTTGCTCTCTGGATGACCTCGAGAAGATCTTGGCTCCTTGACGTCTCCTGCAGAACCCCCCCCCCCCCCAGTCTTCTCCGGGACTTGATAAGGTGACCCTGAAAAGGACTTTCCAGGGACACCAAGTTTCCCCTCGAGGCAGCCAAGATAACAAGCCTGCGTCCTCCTGCCAGGGGAGGAACGAAGAAACACAAGGGAGGGGAAAATAATGCAAGGACTGATTTTGATGGCCTCCTTAAGTGGGAGGATGAGCAAAGGATGCCGTTGGACTTCGCTTTGAAGGTCATCCATGCAGGGAGAGGGGAGGTGGGATGGGGCAGTCCAAGGCTAGCAGATGGCACTGTCCTTTCAGAAGACGAAAAACCACTTCCTGGTAACTATAGCAAGATAGTTTTTATTTAAAACTATTTATTTTATTTATTTATTTTTATTTAAGATTTTATTTAAAATCTTCTTTTTCCCATGAATTTCCAGCTTTTGGGGGGGGGGGGTTGTTGTCCCTAGAGCGCCACCTGGTGAGGGTATCTCAGTACTGCAATTGCATTCAATCTCCCCATTTCTGAACGATTCACGCCCCCACCCCTTCCAAAGATGCAAAGTGGTTTGCATTTTTAGCAAATATTATTGCAAATTAAGACAAAGTTGAATCCCACCTTAGGCATGAAAGCCAACTGGTGGACTGTGGATCAATCACCAGGAGATGCTGAGATCTAGTCCTGTCTTCGACATGAAAACTGACTGGGTGAGATTGGGCCAATCCCCAGGAGACGGTGAATTCTAGTCCTGCTTTAGGCATGAAAGCAGCCTGGGTGATTGGAGGCCAATCACCAGGAGACGGTGAATTCTAGTTCTGCTTTAGGCACGAAAGCAGCCTGGGTGATTGGAGGCCAATCACCAGGAGACGGTGAATTCTAGTTCTGCTCTAGGCATGAAAGCAACCTGGGTGATTGGAGGCCAATCACCAGAAGACAGTGAATTCTAGTTCTAGTTTAGGCATGTAAGCAGCCTAGGTGATTGGAGGCCAATCACCAGGAGATGGTGAGTTCTAGTTCTGCTTTAGGCATGAAAGGTTATTTGGCACTCTGTTCTGGAGATGATGGGCCGAGTCCACTTTGATGCCGTCCAGGGGAGAGAAAGTTCTCTGGGGTCATTTTTGCAAATTTTGCTAGCTGCTGCCTCCAATCCCTTCTTCCTCTTGGCCACCCGACAGGCCGAGCTGCGTCATGCGTTGAGTCACCAAATATTGAAGGTGAAGAAAACATCTGGCTTGCTGGTTGCACCCTGGTGACCTGTGAAGGACGCGAACCTGAAGCCGAGGAGCAGGACGGGTTATCTGGGACCACTTAGAAAGGTGGGAGAATGTGGAAATTCTCCCCCCCTCCTCCTACCCCCAAATCCACTTTTACTCTCCCTTCCGCCTGCCTTTTTCCCAGCCTCCAAGGGCCTCGCCAGCCGTGCGTAAAATGAAAAAAAAAATAATCCACATCCATCCCAGGCTGGGGAGATGGACAGCGGCCAACATCTGGGTCCAGATGTTTTCTTTTCCTGCGGCAATTGCATGGGAGGGGTCCCAAGGGCGGCCAAGGGCCGCACCCAAGCCGGGATTCAGATGGGAGCAAACACTTGTGCTGGAGGGAGGGGAGGGGGGGCAGCAGAGAAAGTGGCCTCCCCAAGATCATTCTGTGGGTTTAGGGCAGTGGTTCCCAAACTTGGCAACTTTAAGACTTGTGGACTTCAACTCCCAGAATTCTCCAGCCAGCTCTGCAGAGCTGGCTGGAGAATTCTGGGAGTTGAAGTCCACAAGTCTTAAAGTTGCCAAGTTTGGGAACCACTGGTTTAGGGGAAGGGGGGAACTGGGAAAGAGAGACCACCACCAAAAAGAGACATCCTTTCATCTCCCAAATTCTAGCATCTGTCTTCAGCTTGAGGGAACTTGGATAACTCTGGAAGGTTTATATTTGTATCCTGCCTTTATTCCTCCTATTTTCCCAACAACCACCTTGTGAGGTAGGCTGGGCTGAAAGGGGACGGACTAGCTCAGTCACCCAATCGATTTTCACACCTAAGGCCGGACTAGAACTCCCAGTCTCCTGGCGATTGGCCCAGTCACCCAGATGGCTTTCATGTTTAAGACTGGACTAGAACTCACTGTCTTCTAGGGATTATCGCCCAGAGGACTTTCATGTTTAAGGTCGGACTAGAACTCCCAGTTACCTGGTAATCGGTCCAAAGTCACCCAGATGGCTTTCATGGCTGAGGTGGGACTAGAACTCCCAGTCTCTTGGCGATTGGCCCAGTCACCCAGATGGCTTTCATGTTTTAAGGCCGGACTAGAACTCCCAGTCTCCTGGCGATCGGCCCAAAGTCACCCAACTGGCTTTCATGGCTAAGATCGGACTAGAACTCCCAATCTCCTGGTGATTGGCCTAGTCACCCAGATGGCTTTCATGTTTAAGGCAGAACTAGAACTCCCAGTTTCCTGGTGATCAGTCCAAAGTCATCCAGATGGCTTTCATGGCTGAGGTAGGACTAGAACTCCCAGTCTCCTGCGATTGGCCCAGTCACCCAGATGGCTTTCATGTTTAAGGTCGGACTAGAACTCCCAGTCTCCTGGCGATCGGCCCAAAGTCACCCAACTGGTTTTCATGGCTAAGATCGGACTAGAACTCCCAATCTCCTGGTGATTGGCCCAGTCACGCAGATGGCTTTCATGTTCAAGGCCGGACTAGAACTCCCAGTCTCCTGGAGATTGGTTGAAATTGCCATCCCGCTTCTTTTGCACTCTCCTTTATTTTTATTTCATTTGTAAAATTTATTTCCCTCTTACCAGGAGTTAGGCGGTTCGCCGCTTTGTGCAAAACGACTGCGATGTGCGGTGGCGCCAGCAGCTTCCAGCGACCTCCCCCCCCCCCCCCCGTTGGCAAATCCGTTTGGCTCCAAGCAGAGGCTCTCTGGACTTCCAAGGCTGTGTGTGTGTGTGTGTGTATATTGTATGTATTGTGTGTCTTTCCCATCCCTTGCTCCGTGCTGCCTTTTGCAGAGCGCGGCAGAGAATGGGGCTCTTCTGCATGCAGACCGGGTCCCACACCAAATGGCGTGGCCGTTTCAGTTCCGGAGATGGGGGGGGGGGGCGGGGGAGGAGGGCTATGCCAAGCAGTGTGGCGGAGCGTGAGATTTACCCTCCTCTGGCAGGGGGTCTCTTACTTCCCCCCCACCCAACAAATCTGGCAGCTGAGCATTAATTTCAGCCCCCCCAACACACAATTTGGTATTTGGGAGGTTACTGTGGGGCACATGATGCCTACAATCCGCCCCCCCCTTGCTTCTCCCCCAACAAATCTATTTCAATCTTCATGCCTCATTCAGGCTAAATATGGCAGCTGATCTGGCCTCTTTAACTCCAAAGTTTCTAGCCCTTAAGGAACCTGTGATGAGATCAGGCATTGCCCGCAAATGAAAACTACAGAAAACACACCAAGTTTAGGTAGTCCTAAATTAACTTGTCCTCCTTTGCAAGAAAAGGCCACGAATCCATGTTCGGACTACAAAATTTGCAAGTATGGCCGCAGGTTCGGAAACCTAAGTTTCTAGTCCCTAAGGACACACTTGTCAGCTCAGGGATGGCACGCACTGCCTATAATTTTCTCTCCCCTTCCCCCCCCCCAACAAATCTATTTCAATCTTCATGCCTAATTCAAGCTAAATTCTGGAATGGAAACTGGAGTGAGTAACTCCGGGCATATTTATCAAACGCAGTGCGCAGCCTGTTAAAATGTGTCCGAGTTTGTCAAGATTACATTAATTTATATTTAAACCACTTAAAATCACGGGAACAAGCTGTGGCCCCTGCTCCTTTTTTTTTGCCCTTCTCCCCTGTGGAAAAATAAAATAAAAGAAAGGAATTGCCAACGGAGTATTTCCATGCTAAACCGTTAAACATCGCCACTAAAAACCGGCGATGCGCATTCCAGAGGCATGACTGCCGGCCGACGAAGGCCAAAATAATTTTCTGCCCCACAACAAAGGGGGTTTCGGAGGATGAGGCAGCTTTTAATCCCCGGATATTTCGGGGCCCGTCTCTTGGCACATGGGAGCATGAGACATCTCCGGACTCCCAATTTCCAAAGTATGCATAAACCAGGCGCTCCAGGAATGGTTGCGCCTTATGCTGCCCGGCGGGGCGAATCATCTGGAATTAGGCCCAGCGTTTAAGACTCCGCCATGCGTTCTGCAGACTCCCACCGACCGACGCTCCGTGTGCTGGCACCGCTTTGGGGCAACGGATCGAGGAAAATCGGGGAGCCCGGAAAGGGATGAGTTTGTGAGCGGGGGGAAAATGAAAAAAACCGTGAGAAGAGATGCCTGGTGCAGCAAAATTCAGATTTTTTCCTCCCCGAGAGACGCAGAGAAGGTGGTGAACAAATTTCCTCCGTTTTCCCTGCAAATAAGACCTCCCTGGACAATGAGCTCAAACGGGCTTTTGCGCACATGCGGTAAAATCAGCCCTCCGTGAAAACAGGGCAAGAGAGCAGCAGCCCTGGGGTGACCACGCTCACCGCCTCCTGCACCCCCAAAATAATAAGACCTCTCCCCCCAAAAAATAAGGCCAAGCGCTTATTTCGGGGGTCAAAAGAAAATAAGACCTTGTTCTTATTTTGGGGCTATATATATATATATATTGTGTGTCACAACCCCTGGTAAGCCCCAATTATGGGAGGAAGCTAACTGCTTCCAACATCTGTCAATCGGCTCGTCACAAGAGTCCATCACGACAGAAACCCAATATTTTTACTGTTGCCTTTGTTATATATGTGTTTTTTTTATTTGTGCTGATAAATAAAGAGAGACTAGTATAGATCTATTTCAAGCTATTTAGCTCTCATCAGCGAGCCATACCCTTACTGGGAATCGAGCCTGTAAGGGTGTGGCTAACTGATGAGAGCTAAATAGCTTGAAATAGGTCTATACTAGTCTCCCTTTATTTATTTATCAGCACAAATAAAAAAAACATACATACATACATACATATGTATATATATGTATATATATATATGAATGGTTTCGCAGAGAGGTGATTGAAATGTTCATCCTGCTCGACTTACGACAATTGAGCCCAACGTTTCTGTGGCTAAGTGAGACATTTATTCAGGGAGATTCGCCCCACTTGTACGACCTTCCTTGCCACAATTGTTAAGAGAATCACGGCGGTTGTTAATCGTTGTCAAGTGGGTGGTTTTTCTTGAAGACGTTTCGTGACCCAGCTAGGTAACGTCACCAGTGCTGGAAGAGAGTGGTGGGCAGGGTTGTTGTCTGATTATTATATACAGAGAGTTTGCCCTCCCGATGTGGGCGGGAGCGATCTTATGGTGGTTCCCCAATTAGGCTATGGTTTATTGCTGGCTTGTTTGTCTGGATTGGTAGTTCCTGTTTATTTGATGATTGGCCTGGAGTTAACTTTGGTTACTCCAGGAATTAGCAATGCTGACAAACAAGCTAACAGTAAACAACGGTCTAATCAAGGAACTATTGAAAGATTACGTCCACCAATATTTACATATTATTTGCATACAGGTAGTCCTCGACTTACAACCGTTCACTTAGGGACTGTTCAAAGTCGCGACACTGGGGAAAAAGTGACTGGTGACCATTTCCCACACTTAAGTCCTTTGCAGCTTTCGATGGTTTACATTCCAATGCGTGACAACTGACTCATATTTATGACGGTTTCAGTGTTCCGGGATCACCATTTTTCAGCCTTCCTATGAGCAAAGCCAAGGGGGGGGGGGAGACAGATTCACTTAACAACCGTGCGACTAATTGAACTGCAGTGATTCACTTAACAACGGTGGCCAGGAAAGTCGTCAAACGGGGCAAAGCTCACTTAACAGATTTTGTCACTTTGTGGGTATAGGTTGAGAATACAAACAGAAACAAAGCCCCCCCCCCCCATCGTCTTCCAACACTGATGATGTTACACAGTTGGGTCAGGAAACGTCTGCAAGGGCCCCAGAAATCTCAATGCAGTTAGTTCTCGACTTATGACCAGTTGCTTATGAACCATTCAAAGTTACTGCTAACCTCTCCAGGGTTATTTAATGACCTGGATTTGGAGTTCTGACGCCCCCATACCCCGCTTCGTCATGAGATCGCATTTTGGGTGCCAAGCGACTGGCCTCCCTTTTGCAGCCATGTTCATGTGACTCCTATTTAAAATGTCTTTTTCTCTTCCTTTGTTTACTTTCTGCTTCCAGCCAAAACCGGCCACTGCGGAGAATAATTTCACTTGCAATACAATATCAGAGTTGGAAGGGACCTTGGAGGTCTTCTAGTCCAACTCTCTGCCTAGGCAGGAAATCCTTTACCCTTTCAGACAAATGGCTATCCAACATCTTCTTAAAGACTTCCAGTGTTGGAGCATTCATAACTTCTACAATACAATATAATACAATACAATATCAGAGTTGGAAGGGACCTTGGAGGTCTTCTAGTCCAACCCCCTGCCTAGGCAATAAACCCTATACTGTTTCAGACAAATGGCTATCCAACATCTTCTTAAAGACTTTCAGTGTTGGGGCATTCGCACCTTTTGGAGGCAACTTCTGTTCCACTGATGAATTGTTCTGTCAGGAAATTCCTCCTCAGTTCTAAGTTGCTTCTCTCCTTGATTAGTTTCCCCCCATTGCTTCTTGTTCTGCCCTCAGGTGCCTTGGAGAATAGCTTGACTCCCTCTTCTTTGTGGCAACCCTTGAGATATTGGAAGACTGCTATCCTGTCTCCCCTGGTCCTTCTTTCCATTAAACTAGACATCCCCAGTTCCTGCAACCGTTCTTTATATGTTTTAGTCTCCAGTCCCCTAATCCTCTTTCTTGCTCTTCTCTGCACTCTTTCCAGAGTCTCAACACCTTTTCTACATCGTGGCGACCAAAACTGGATGCAGGATTCCAAGTGTGGCCTTACCCAGGCATTATAAAGTGGTCTTAACCCTTCACGTGATCTTGATTCTATCCCACGTCACACAATTGTTTTAAGGACGAGGTTGTAAAAATCAGATCCTGAGCTGCTTAAGGACCGTGATGAGTTAACCATCTTAATTCCAGGTTCCGTTGCAGTTGCAAGGGGAGGACTACTAAGTTGCCAGTGTAAGCCAGCTTCTATCCAGGTGGTCCTCGACTTACAACAGTTCGCTTAATGACCGTTCAAAAGTTACACCGGGACCGGAAAAAGTGAGGGACGACCATTTTTCCCACACTTACGACCAATCCAGCATCCCTGCAATCACCTGGTTTCCATTCAGCTGCAGGACAACTGGTTCCTATTTATGACGGTTTGCAGTGTCCCGGGATCGCACGACCCGCTTTTGCGACCTTCTGACGAGCAAATGGGGAAGCCAGATTCGCTCAACTGTGCGACTCACTTAACAACGACAGCAATTCGCTTAACAACCGCGGCAACAAAGTTTGTCAAATGGGGCAAAGCTCACTTAAAAAAATGTCTCGCCTACCAACAGGAACGTTGGGCTCCATTGTGGTCGTAAGTCGAGGATTACCTGCACAGGCATTCCTCCACTTGCAACTGTTCATTTAGCGACCATTCAAAGCTACAAAGTGACCTATGCCCGTTTTTTCCCAGTTACCACCTTTCTGGCCTCCCCGTGGTCATGTGGTCAAAATTCGGATGCTTGGTAACCACTAGTTCCTCTTTGTGACGGTCGTGGTGTCTCCGGGGAGGTCAGGCGATCCCCTTTTGCGACCTACGGACAAGCAAAGCCAACGGGGGTGGGGTGGGGAGCCAGGTTCACTTAACAACCAGCTTCACTTAACAACCAGGTTACCCAACTTCACAGCTGCCCTGACGCGCTTCACGCCACCTGGTAAGAAAGGTTGTAAAATGGGACAAACCTCCCCACTTAGCAACGGTCTCACTTAGCGACTGTGGTCGCAAGTCGGACTCCCTGTGCACACCAATGACGGTACACCTTCATTCTGGTATGTGTATGTGTGTGTGTGTGTCAGTGGTGGGTCTCAAAAATTGTTGGAACCTACTCTGTGGGTGTGGCTTCCTTTGTGGGAGTGGCTTGCCACCCATTTGACCGAATGGGAGTGGCTTGCAGCTCATGTGACCGGATATGAAATTATGAATTAGTACTTAGGTTGGTCCAAGTAGCTATTCAGAAACTCTGGCATTGAAGCATGCAAGTCTTAAAGCTGTCAAGTTACAAGACCCTTGCACCCCTAAAACTTTAGAAAAAAAACAAACTAGGGGTCTTCAAAGCTAACAGCTTTAAGACTTGTGGACTTCCACTCCCAGAATTCCTCCTCCAGTCACGTTGGCTCAGGAACTCTGGCATTGAAGCATGCAAGTCTTAAAGCTGTCAAGTTACAAGACCCTTGCACCCCTAAAACTTTAGAAAAAAAACAAACTAGGGGTCTTCAAAGCTAACAGCTTTAAGACTTGTGGACTTCCACTCCCAGAATTCCTCCTCCAGTCACGTTGGCTCAGGAACTCTGGCATTGAAGCATGCAAGTCTTAAAGCTGTCAAGTTACAAGATCCTTGCACCCCTAACCCTTTAGCAGTGGTGGGTTTCAAAAAAATTTGGAACCTCTTCTGTAGGTGTCGCCTGCTTTCCGGGTCCACTGGTGGAACCTCTTCTAACCGGTCCGGTAGATTTGACGAACTGGTTCTACCGAATAGGTGCGAACTGGTAGGAACCCACCTCTGGTGTGTGTGTGTGTAAGGTGTGCCGTCCCCCCCCCCCCCTGCCTCCCCCAGCCCAGCTACAACCATGGAGCATTTTTAAAGCCACGCTAACTCCACTTCTTCATCCACCGTTTTGCCCCCCCCCCCCCCCGGCCATTCTTCCAAAGCCCCGGAGTTCTTCCCCCCCGCCCCTCTCCCCAGGAGCCCCTTCCTCAAAAGTTCCTTACCCCGAATCCTGCCAAGAAGACACCGAGGAGGCAGCCGAAATAAGGCCCGGGGTCCGTTGGTCGGTATGTTTCAACATAAAGACCCACAGGGAATTTATTCAATCCATCGTCCTCCTTCGGGAATGCAATGATGAGAAAGAAAGCGGAATTCTTGGCTTGGCTCTTAGCATCTCTTTCTCCTCCTCCTCCTCTCTCTTTTTTTTTCTTTTTCTTTTTATATATATATATTTATATATTTATGACACGGAGAGACACACAAACTTGGCAGGAAACGAACTCCTGAACGACCGAACGTCTTAAAATGACCCCGCATGATGGGAGATGGAGCGCAACAATGATTATCGGGTTGGTGGGCTTGCTTTTAAACACAGGGGGGGGGGGGAAAGGGGATCTACAGAGGGGGGTCGGGTTGTTTGGGGAGGGGGTGGCCCCGAGGTGAGAGGTTTCTCTCGCAACGAACACACAACATGTCACACGTCACTTCCACATTTCTTAAGAGGCCTCCTGGTGGGTCCTCGCTGACCGACCCTTCTCTTTCCTCCCCCCCACTTCTCCTGCCTGCTTCCCCCCCCTCCCCACAGTTGTTTTCCTGGAATATAAAATAGAGCTCAGGAAGACACACACACACCCCCGAGCGACTCTGTGACCCCCTCCCCTCCCCGGCCCATCCCTTGCCCATTCGCCTTCCTGTCCGTTATCCAACAGTGAGAGTGTCAAGTTAGGAATCTTTTTTTTAAAATAAAAAAAAAACACAGCGGCTTAATCTTTCTTCTTCTCCTCTGCCGTTTTCACCGGGAGGGCTTCGGCGACGGGAGAGCCCCCCGAATTGGCAATGGGCGGCTCTCCGGCTCCTCTCTCTGTCGCCTCCTTGGCCGGGCTGTCGGCGGGAGCCTCGGCTTCGGCCTCAGACGGGGCGCTGCCGGCCAACACTGCAGGGATACCGTCCGGCTGAGCTATGCTGGGCGTGGCCGTTGTCCTTCCGGCTGGCTCCTCCCCACTGATGCCGAATTCGTTGACGCGGGTTGGATCCACCCGGTAGATCCACCGTTGGTAGAGGTAAATGAAGAACACGACATCTGGGGGAAGGGAAAGGAGAGAGGGATCAAATAGGGATCTGGAACCAGGCGAAGAGGATTTGAGCAGGATCTTCCACTGCCATTCCTTAAAAGATGGTTTTTGAGACACAGCATGCAAGTACACAATACAATACAATAGCAGAGTTGGAAGGGACCTTGGAGGTCTTCTAGTCCAACCCCCTGGCTAGGCAGGAAACCCTACACCCTTTCAGTCAAATGGCTATCCAACATCTTCTTAAAGACTTCCAGTGTCAGAGCATTCACAACTTGTGGAGGCAAGTTGTTCCACTGATTAATTGTTCTGTCAGGAAATTCCTCCCTACTTCTAAGTTGCTTCTCTCCTTGATTAGTTTCCACCCATTGCTTCTTGTCCTGCCTTCAGGTGCTTTGGAGAATAGCTTGACTCCCTCTTCTTTGGGGCAGCCCCTGAGATATTGGAAGACTGCTATCATGTCTCCCCTAGTCCTTCTTTCTATTAAACTAAACATACCCAGTTCCTGCAACTGTTCTTCATATGTTTTAGCCTCCAGTCTCCATCTTTGTTGTTCTTCTCTGCACTCTTTCTAGAGTCTCCACATCTTTTCTACATCGTGGCGACCAAAACTGAATGCAGTATTCCAAGTGTGGCCTTCCCAAGGCCTTATAAAGTGGCGTTAACACTTCACCTGATCTTGATTCTATCCCTCTGTTGATGCAGCCTATTTCTCAAGGTTGGGGATTTTTAAGGCACGTGGACTTCAATTCATATGCAACTCGTCTGCCTGGAACCCACACTGTACATCGGACATTAACACAATTGAGGGGATCCAGGGGCACTTCACGAGAAGAGTCCTCCACTCCTCTACTCACAATGGAATCCCTTACGCCACCAGGCTCAAAATTTTGGGCTTGGAGAACCTGGAAGTACACTGCCTACTGTCCGATCTAAGCATAGCACACAAAATTGTCTGCTACAACGTCCTACGTGTCAACGACTCCTTCAGCTTCAGCCCCAGTAATACGCGGGCAAACGATTGATACAAACTCAAGGTGAACCGCTCCAAACTCGATTGCAGAAAATACGACTTCAGCAACAGAGGGGTCAACGCCTGGAATCCTCAACCTGACTCCGTTGTTACATCCTCAAACCTCCCACAGCTTCAACCTTTAACCGCGGACCTCACCCCATTCCTAAGAGGTCCCTAAAGGGGGCATATGCATAAGCGCACCAGCGTGCCCACTGTCCCTGTCCTCCTGTCCCCATTGATCTGTATTTACTTCCTTTCTTTGTGTTTATGTTCATATCTATACTTGTTACCTTGTACATGTTTGACATACAAACACCACGGTGGACGTTGAATGGCCCCTCCCATAGGACGTAAAAGAGGAGCGAAAGGGGAGGGGGCTTTTGCAGGGAAACCAATTTCATTTGTTCGGTCGTTAGATTCGTTTCAGGAGTGTGAAGATCTGTCCGTGAATCTCCGAGACTCTGTGCCAAAGTCTTTCCTTGCAAATGCACCTCATTTGGAAAACATTTCCATGGCAGCTTTCCAAGATAGATAAGGTCGGTGGTCATAAATATTCCTTTGAAAGACTGTTTGCCAGGCCTTGGCTGAATGGGAATGGGAGAAATTCACCTTCGTTTAATAAACGGGGTTTTGCTGGGATTAGGACTCTGCCTTTGTGCTTTCTGGGGAAGCCTTGGTCAGAACTAACGTTGGATGGGTATAAGGAAAACAACCTTGGGAGAGGGAGGTTACCAGATTGACAGATGGTGTACGCGGGGCAGTGGAGGAACGGCAGAGACCGCGAGAGAAGCCATTACCGTCGCGAAGGCAGCCTATCCTGTACATCATAGGCATCTTGATGACGAAGGCGAAGAGGTCGTCGATGAAGGTGTTGAGGGCCTTGTAGGTGAGCATCCTCCAAGGTAGGTGAGCCACCGACTTCAGCTTGTAGTTGATGAAGAGCTGAGGCGTCATGGTGATGAAGCCTGGGAGGGCGAGAAGAGACCAGCGTCCTCAACTTACGACCGCAACGGAGCCCAACATTTACACCTTGTTAAGTGAACTCCCTGGTTGAGCGGGTTTTACGACCTTTTCTCCCCCAGTCGTTAAGCCAATCCCTGCAGGGGTTTACGCGAGCGGCAAGATTTGTTCAGTTGCTTTTTTTTTTTAGGGCTGCTGTAACTCTGAACAGCCACTAACTGAGCCGTTGTAAGTCAAGGGCAGCCTGTCCTGTAAAACTGGAGAGGGGGAAAATGCCACTGAATGGGCTGAGATGGAAAGGGAAGGATTCTTTTATATAAAGAGCTGTGGTGGCGCAGTGGTTATAATGCAGCACGGCAGGCTAACTCTGCCCACAGCCAGCAGTTCGATCCTGACTGTCTTTAAGGTTGACTCATCCTTCCATCATTCCGAGGTGGGTCAAATGAGGACACACCAGATTGTTGGGGGCAAGAGGCTGACTCTGTAAACCGCTTCGAGAGGGCTGTAAAAACAATGTGAAGTAGTATATACGTAAGTGCTATTGCTGTACTGGCTGTGATGGCGCAGTGGTTAGAATGCAGCATTGTAGGCAAACTCTGCCCACTGCCAGGAGTTCGATTCTGGAAGGGCTCAGAGTTGACTCAGCCTTCCGTCCTTCCAAGGTCGGTCAAATGAGGACCCAGATTGTTGGGGGCAAGAGGCTGACTCTGTAAACCGCTTCGAGAGGGCTCTTAACGCACTGTAAAGCGGTATATAAGTGCTATTGTTCTTCCTTTTTCCCTTCCTTCCTTCCGCCCTTCATTGGTGCACAGTGGTTAGAATGCAGCACTGAAGGCTGTCTCTGCCCAATGCCAGGAGTTCGATCCTGGAAGGGCTCGGGGTTGACTCAGCCTTCCGTCCTTCCGAGGTGGGTAAAATGAGGACACACCAGATTGTTGGGGGGCAAGAGGCTGACTCTGTGAACCGCTTAGAGAGGGCTGTAAAAGCACTGTGAAGCGGTATGCAAGCCTAAATAGCTATTGCTATTTAGAGTACCTCAAAGGATTGGCAGGTGGGAAGCCAGGCCCGGGAGGTTGGGGGAAGCGGTCAGGGGTCACCCACCCAGCACTAACTCACCAAAGGTCAGCAGGAAACCGTAGAGCATGCTCAGAATCCAGGAATACCAGCCCTTGTGTTCCATGTAGAGCAGGCTGTATACGGCGTAACAGCCCAGCAGGGGGAAAAGGATCCAGGAAAGGTATCGAAAGGCCATCTGTGAAGGCAAAGGAGGGTTGAGAACAGGCTGGAGAAAAAAAAAAATCAAGCGTACCAGCATTTCGGGAGAGGGGAACCCACCCTGGGCCGCCTAGGGACTAGCTGCATGAATCAAGTGTTTGTTAACAGGCAACCTCCAGCCTAGCCTTTCTCCATCTTGACAGAACTGGGAAGACGGGTGGACTTCGACTCCCAGGGTTGGCTGGGGAATTCTGGGAGTTGGGAGATTCATGGGGGTCCCAAAGGTGCTTTTTTTTTCAAAAGGCGGCTGGACTTCTGTTTTTGTCCCCCCCCCCCCCCGAAGACGTTTCACTTCTCATCCAAGAAGCTTCTTCAGTTCTTGGATGAGAAGCGAAAATGTCTTTGAGGGGGGAAAAAAGTATCCTATTTTTTTTTTTTTTTGCAATTTTTTTATTTTATTTTTAAAAATAAAATAAAAAAAACATAAAAAAATTCTCATCCATTTACATACAGAATGTCGTTTGGCTAGAAGTGTTTTTGCATCCATATTCTCAATTACATTTACAATCGCAGGTTTTCCATCTAATATAACTAAATGCCTCACTTTCATTGTACAACGTATATTCAATTACGATTAATATTTTTCTTTTCTTTTCAATAAACCTAATTCCCTTACATTCTTGATTGTCTGTTTAATAACAATATACCTTGTCCCTTCCAACTCTGCTATTGTAAGGTATTGTATTGTAAGGACAAATGGCTATCCAACATCTTCTTAAAGACTTCCAGTGTTGGGGCATTCACAACTTCTGGAGGCAACTTCTGTTCCACTGATTAATCATTCCCACTGTCAGGAAATTTCTCCTCCGTTCTAAGCTGCTTCTCTCCTTGATTAGTTTCCACCCATTGCTTGATGAGAGACTGGAGGGGGAAATACCAGCTATCCTGAATACCTGGGAAGGGCTCACACCCGTGACAGCTTGAACTTACATCATCGTAGATTTTGGTCGACGATTCAATGTACGTCGATTTGTCCTTGAACGTCAAGCGTGGGAAAATCCCGGCAATTTTGTTCTCGCGATCCAGCTGTGTGGCAGCATCAGAAAAAATGGGATGGAAGAGAATGAAAGGTTAGATTTTTGAGACATCGGACTGGTGGCACAGCCGCATTCCCTTCCCAGATACACCCCGCCCCCTCCCGAGTGCACTGAGACTACAATTCCCATCATCCCCAATCATCCTATGCCCATGATGGGCTGGGAAAGGATGGACTGTAACCAGGAGATAGTTGGGAAAGTCTGTCATACAAATAACTCAAGGTGGTGAACACATCTAATACTTCTTCCTACTCCTGTTTTCCCCATAACAACAACCCTGTGAGGTGAGTTGGACTGACAGTGAGGGACTAGCCCAAAGTCACCCGGCTGGCTTTCATGTCTAAGGTGGGACTAGAACTTACTCTCACCTGCTGATATAGCCCAAATCACCCAGCCAGCTTTCATGCTTAAGGCAGGATTAGAACTCACCACCGTCTGGTGATTCGCCCAGATGGCTTCTGTGCCTAAGACAGGACTAGAAGTCCCAGTCTCCTGGTGATTGACCTAAAGTCACCCAGCCAGCTTCCATGCTTAAGGCAGGATTAGAACTCACCATCTCTTGGTAATTGGCTCAGCTGACCTCTGTGCCTAAGACAGGACTAGAACTCCCAGTCTCCTGGTGACTGACCTAAAGTCATCCAGCCAGCTTCCATGCTTAAGGCAGGATTAGAACTCACCATCGCCTGGTGATTCGCTCATCTGGCTTCTGTGCCTAAGACAGGACTAGAACTCCCAGTCTCCTGGTGACTGACCTAAAGTCATCCAGCCAGCTTCCATGCTTAAGGCAGGATTAGAACTCACCATCGCCTGGTGATTCGCTCATCTGGCTTCTGTGCCTAAGACAGGACTAGAACTCCCAGTCTCCTGGTGACTGACCTAAAGTCACCCAGCCAGCTTCCATGCTTAAGGCAGGAGTAGAAGTCACCATCTCTTGGTGATTGGCCCAGCTGGCTTCTGTGCCTAAGATGGAACTAGAACTCCCAGTCTCCTGGTGATTGACCTAAAGTCAACCAGCCAGCTTTCATGCTTAAGGCAGGAATAGAACTCACCATCTCTTGGTGATTGGCCCAGCTGGCTTTTGTGCCTAAGACAGGACTAGAACTCCCGGTCTCCTGGCGACTGACCTAAAGTCACACAGCTGGCTTTCAGGCCTAAGGCAGGAGTCGAACTCACGGTCTCCTGCTTTCTAGCCTAGTGCCTTAACTACTAAACCAAACTGTCTCAATTCTTCCCCTTGTGATGCAGTGATATAGTGATGTGTCCCCTACTCACCCGGACATCCATCACTTTTGTGATCTTCCAGAGGTCAATGAGGAGACCGAAGAAGACGCTGACTTGCACCACGAAGTTTGTTTCGTTGTCCAGGATGTAGAGGAGGACCACGAGGGACTGGAACACCCCGAAGAAGACCGATCGAACCGAAAGCCCTTCCAGGGACTGCCGGCTGTTCCAGAACTGGATATCTAAGAGGAACACAAGTGAGTTTGGAAAAGGAAGAGATCCCGCTACACACCCTTTGCTCCGCAGACAGGGGGGACCTTTCGACTACAACAGTCTTTCTCAACCGTGGCGACTTTTAAGTCCTGTGGACTTCAACTCCCAGAATTCCACAGCTGGAGAATTATGGAGGGGGGGGGGCCTATTAGTCCACACCTCTTCAAGTTTGCCAAAGCCGAGAACTTACCGTTCTTGAAAGCAAGGAACTCAAAAACGCTGTGCACAATGGAAACGACGATCGTCAGAGCCAGCAAATAAGGGTTCGTTTCTAGCAAAGCCACCTAGAAGGAAAATAAACCAAAAATAAACCAACATGAGAAAGAACAACATAGACCTACCCCCTGTCCCCCCCCCCCAAAAAAAAAATCAGTAACAAGGCACGAGCATCAAATGGACTCAAGACTCGCACCCGGATCCCCAGGCCGGAGGACAATCCCCTGTCCTACTTTTGATTTATTTATTCTTTTGGGTTTTGCCTGTATTATTTTTACAAACAAGTCGGGGGGGGGGGGGGGAGAATATATCCAAGGCATCTTCCTCTTCTTATTTTCCTCACAACCCTGTGAAGAACCGTGTGCTGGGCTGAGAGAGAAAGAATTGTCCAAAGTCACTCATGCCTAAGTTGAGACTAGAATTCACCGTCTCCTGGTGATTGGCCACAAATCACCCAGCCTGCTTTCATGCCTAGAGCAGAACTAGAATTCATCGTCTCCTGGTGATTGGCCTCCAATCACCCAGCCTGCCACAAAATACTGGAGAAGGATTCAAAACGGGCTAAGAGAGGTTACCGGGGCAAGCATGGAATGGAAACCCGAGACTTTTTTTTTTACTAAACATAAAACCAGAAAACATGAGTAAATCTATATGGCATTTGAGCCTACATATAACTGTGGCCGCAAGAATAACCTATGCGCAATGTTGGAAACCTACTACCATACCATCGGAAGATGCCATAATTGAAAAGATTTATGAGTGTGCAGAAATGGACAGAATGATGGTTTGGCTGAGGGACAAAGGAGAAACGGAACGTTATCTTAGCTGGAACCTATGATATAATTGGGCGACAAAGAGAACAGCAGGGACTTAAAACGGGGAAAGTTAAATAGCAGCTGTTAACAATGGGAACTAAAAGTGAACATGGGTATTGTATTAGATCCCTGAACTTTGTAACAAGAAGATGCTGGTTAGAGACTAAACAATGAGGAAGAAAAAAATGTTGGGCTGTGAATAACTGCCATGGGGGGGGGGGGAGGGTTGTATGTTTAAAGTGCAAGGTTCAAGGTTCATTTTATTTATATGCCGCCCTATTCCCGGCGGGACTCAGGGCGGCGCACAAACCCAAAGGTGGGGAAGGGAAACACAAGAACTACAACAAAAAGTACAGGGAATTTAAAATAACCAACAGCCACACGCTTCAAGAGGGGAAGGGAACTCATCGACCCCAAGCCTGCCGACACAGCCAGGTTTTAACGGCTTTTCGGAAGCCCTGGAGAGAGGTGAGAGTCCGAATCTCCGCGGGGAGTTCGTTCCAAAGGGCCGGAGCTGCCACAGAGAAGGCCCTCCCCTGGGTGGTAGCCAGATGGCATTGGCTGGTAGACGGAACCCGGAGGCGGCCTGCCCTGTGTGATCTAATGGGTCTTTGGGAGGTAATTGGCAGCAGGCGGTCTCTCAAGTACCCAGGTCCAATACCATGAAGGGCTTTATAAGTGACGACTAGCACCTTGAAGCGTATCCGGAGACCAATCGGTAACCAGTGCAGCTCGCGGAGGATAGGTGTAACGTGGGTGTACCGAGGTGCACCCACAATCGCTCGCACGGCTGCATTCTGGACGAGCTGAAGTCTCCAAATGCTCTTCAAGGGCTGCCCCATGTAGAGCGCATTGCAGTAGTTGTAAAGCTGTATTTGTATGTCTTAAACCTCCATGTTCAGTTTTTCAAGGCAAGGATTCTCGAGGCACTTTTGGAGTCAAGAGCCTGGGGTTTCCCCAGGTGTATGTGGGGGGGCTTGGTCTTCTCCACCGCTCACCTTGACCGAATCCTGCTCCTCGTCGGACTGTCCGTACAAGTCCTCCCCGAGGAAATTCCAAGGGGATTTGCTGTTCTGGGCCGCGTAGAGCTGCCACCGCCAGAGGGAAAGCGGGCAGTAGGAGAGGCGGAAGGGCAGCCGTTCCACGGTCTCGTTAATGGGGTAGTAATCCTTTTGCAAGTTCCAGTAATCGTTGAAGTAAAGGATGGGGTAGTAGTCACCGCTCACGGCGTCGAACTTCACATCTGGAAAGAAAGAAGCCGAGGGCATCGCATCAGGATCCAGATGCCGCCAGGACGGGAGGGAGACCAGGGGGGAATTGAGGGGAAATTTTTTGGACAGGGAGAAGGAAACCAGCGGAACGACTTGCCTTCCGACACTCTGGGGCTCCATCAGGGGAAGCTTTTAAGAAGAGGCTTCTCTAGCATGGCACAGGGTTTCCTGCCTGAGCAGAGGGTTGGATCAGATGACAGGGGTCCCCAACTGGGGGGTCCGTGAGAAAATTTTGGGGATCCGCAGAAAAATTATTTGCATTTTTTTATATTGCACTAAATCAGGGGTCTTCAAACTACGGCCCCCAGGACGGATACGTGCAATGAATGTTTATGTTGCTGCAGAGAGTCTCCCCCTTCGGGGTCTTTCTGAGTGGGTCGGAGGGGGGCAGAAATTCTGACTTGGGGTCCGCTTCAGCCTCCTGGTGGGGGGCTTTGGGCGAAGGCTGGAGGGAAGAGCCGCTGGTGGCGAAGAGTCGGAGGGCCTCGTTCCAGTGGGACTGTTATCATGGCCTGGAACTGGCTGACCATCTCATCCCGCTGAGCCTCCAGGCGCCGGTACCTGGCCTTGCACCCCCGCAGGTCTTCCCTCTGCTTGGAAAGCCTATGCTCCTAGTCCTCAGTGAGGTGCTTCTGCTGAGCCTCCTCCTTGTTCATTTGAACTGAGCTGTTTTGCCAACTCTTTCTCATGGTGGCTGCTTAGCTCCAGCAACTGCTTCCTGTTGGGGCCCTAAGGAGCCCGGGCGGGCAGGAAAGGAATAGCTGGGAGGGGAGGGGCAGCCCTTGACGTGGGTGGCATTGAGTTGGCCACGCGCACTCAGTCACATGACCACCTAGCCACGCCCACCCAGCCAGTCATTAGGCAGATCATATTAGTAGTCCACAGGATTTAAAATTATGAATGTAGTGGTCCTCTGAGGTACAAAAGGTTGGTGACCCCTGGACTGGAAGACCTCCCAGGTCCCTTCCAACTCCATTATTCTGTTATTCAAGAGCATCCGAGAAGGGGAAGCCCCCCCCCCACTTGCCAGCATATCCTGCCACCAGAAGCAACTCCGTAGGTCCGGAATTATCTTGAAGCCTTACATTGATCCAGGGGGGGAGGAACGCTGCCCTTCACCCACGGGGTGTGGTCATCCACAATGTTGATGGTGAGGTTGGGGTGCCAGTGCGAGATCACCTCCACGGGGCCGAAATCTTCAGCTCTCTGCAAGAAAAGCAGGAAGGCTGAGTAACGTTTCTACGGGTGGCGGGTGTAGGAAAGAGAGAGAATATAGAATGGAACAAAGAACAAAATAGAATATCGAAGAATTAGAATAGAATAGGACAGGAATAGGAATAGAATAGAGAATATAATAAAAGAATAGAACAGAATATAGAATAATTAGAATAGAATGTAGAGTAGAATAGAATAGAAAATAGAATATCCTCCTATTCTATTCTAATTCTTCGATATTCTATTTTATTCTTTGTTCTATTCTATATTCTATTCTATTCTAATTCTTTGATATTCTATTCTATATATCCTATTCTGTATTGTACTGAAATAGAATATCCTCCTTCTATTCTATTCTAATTCTTTGATATTCTATTTTATTCTTTGTTCTATTCTATATTCTATTCTATTCTATTCTAATTCTTTGATATTCTATTCTATATATCCTATTCTGTATTGTACTGAAATAGAATATCCTCCTTCTATTCTATTCTAATTCTTTGATATTCTATTCTATATATCCTATTCTTTCTTGTCCTGAACTGCACTTATTATACTGTCTTGTATTCCATGCCAGCTTGCCAGAGAAAACCCAAGAGATCTGACCGCAGGCCCAGCCAGTCCCGCCTAGGGTGTTTCCCAGAGTTGCGGTGGGAAAGGCCCTGGTGCTTTTTCCAGGTGAAGTACACAGGTGTGACTCCATCTGTCTGCACGAAGCGTAACCCGAATACCAGGTTTTCTCTCTCGGTCTCGCTTTCACACATCCAGAGCTCTGCCAAGCAGCCCCAAATGGCCAGTTTTCCTCCCCATCTTCTTTTACATCTCATAAGCACCATCAAGCCTCGTCTCTGGTTTAGTTAAATCCAGTGATAATAGATATAGTCAAATAAAAATTGATAATGATAGTAATGAATACAATGTTTGAGCTGTTATGATAAGTAATAATTGGATATGAGAAGGGAAGGTTAGAAATATTTTTGGACTATATATAAAGATTATTAATAACAATAATAATAAAAAAAAACAAAATTAGACACAGTTAAGTTTTAACTAATAGGGGGGAAATGTTATGATATAGGATATAGTTAAATAAATAAAGGATAATGATAATAAATTATATACATGGAGGATTTAGAAAATGTTGGTATTAAATATTATGGATGTTTAGCTAAAACAGGATATGAGGATTTAATGTTAATGGAGGATTTTATAAATAAGATAAGATAAGATACTTTATTTGTATGCGCCCTTTTCCCTGGGGGGACTCAGGGCGGTTCACAGTTCAGGGGGAGGGGAGGACAAACCAAGTTACATATAAGACAATACATCGTTAAAAGCACAACATTCATACTATTCGGGCAGGGTTAAGGTCTTTAGCCCCAGGCCTGTCGGGACAGCCAGGATTTAAGGGCTATGCGGAAGGTCTGGAGGGTGGTGAGGGTACGAATCTCCACGGGGAGTTCGTTCCATAGGGTTGGAGCTGCCACAGAGAAGGCTCTCCTCCGCGTGGTTGCCAGTCGACATTGACTGGCTGATGGAACTCGGAGGAGGCCTAATCTGTGGGATCTAATTGGTCGAGTGGATGTAAGTAAATGAAATGCCAGCATGTGATTATGTATTAAATCTTGGTATATTTTAGGACGAAGGACATTTAAACAACTATAGTCAAATAAAAGTGGAGGTATGATGATGTTAATATAGTAAATATTTGAGTTAAGATATCTGAATTCATATGAATTATATTTGGTGACGGTAGAAGAGATGCACAAAAGCCTTTTGTAACCAGCTGATACACTTTCTATAGGATGTAAAGGAGGAGGATTTGTATATTTGTTTTGAAATTTAAATTTTTTTTAAAAAAAACTTGTCTCTGGTGTCCAGTGATGGACAGTTGCCAAGGGGGCCAGTACTGGGCTCCCTTAGCTTTCCAAAAGGCTAAGCCTTTTTCCACAAACTGTCCAGGGAGACAGTTTGCAAAGTGCCAGGTGTCCCCCCCCCCCCCCCCCCCCCCCCCCAGTCTAACAGTTTAAATGAAACTCTTATTTCATTAAACACCGAAAGGGGAAGAGGGCCATGCAAACCATTTTGCTTCTTCCTACCTTCCCCGGTTCTCTTCTTTTCACCATCTTCTTTTAACGACTCCATAATCCCTAAGTAAGAGGGTAAAGAGTCTGGGCAACTGAATGGAGTTAGCAAATGTTTTACTGGCCAGATGCCCTTCCTGTCGCCAATGCGGAGTTTTGTTCAGTGGATATATTCTCTGTGTTGAGAACATAGAGGAATACCTGCCGCTACCTAGGATCGAACCCACAGCCTCTTGATTTTGAGGCGAGAGATGCACCCCTAGGCCATCGCACTAGGCTACTCCTTTCCCCCTGTTCTCTCTTACAGTGTGGAAAATATGAGGAGAGTTTCTGGAATTCTACTCCTCAAAAGAAAGAGGAAGGCAGGGAAAGGTTGTGGCTCTTATTGCGGGAAAATCCCTCCAAGGAGCAAAGGAATTCTGCAGGCAAACTATCATAGGGGTAAAGGTTTCCCTCGCACATATGTGCTAGTCATTCCCGACTCTAGGGGGCAGTGCTCATCTGTTTCAAAGCCGAAGAGCCAGCGCTGTCCGAAGACGTCTCCGTGGTCATGTGGCCGGCATGACTCAACGGCGAAGGCACACGGAGCGCTGTTACCTCCCCACCAAAGGGGGTCCCTATTTTCCTACTTGCATTTTTTACCTGCTTTCAAACTGCTAGGTTGGCAGAAGCTGGGACAAGTCACGGAAGCTCACTCCGTTTACACGGCACTAGGGATTCGAACCACAGAACTGCCGGCCTTTCTGATCGACAAGCTCAGCATCTTATCCACTGATCTACCCTTTAAACTATCATAGTTCCCTCCTTTTTTGCAGAGGCCCAATTCCATCAAGCAGCTGGAGACTGTAAAGCTGAGGACCGAAGAGCTGTGATGGGGGAAAAAATGGGACTTTGGAGGAGAAACAAGAGGAGGAGAAAGTATCAGAGAGGTCACATTACTTTTATCATTTCGGGATCCGCTTCGGTTTCCCCGGTTAGTAAGTTCTTGGTTTTCTGAAAGCGTCTGCGTTTGTACTTATTGATCACTGCAAATAAAAACAAAACAGGAAAAAAGGTGAAGTTTAATCTGAGTTTGATCACTTTGGCATAGTGGTTAAAGCACCAGGATAGAAACCAGGAGAGGGCGAGTTCTAGTCCCGCCTTAGGTATGGAAGCTGGCCAGGTGACTTTGGGTCAATCACTAAGAGACTTGGGAGTTCTAGTCCCGCCTTAGGTATGAAAGCTGGCCAGGTGACTTTGGGTCAATCACTAAGAGACTTGGGAGTTCTAGTCCCGCCTTAGGTATGGAAGCTGGCCAGGTGACTTTGGGTCAATCACTAAGAGACTTGGGAGTTCTAGTCCCGCCTTAGGTATGAAAGCTGGCCGGGTGACTTTGGGTCAATCACTAAGAGACTTGGGAGTTCTAGTCCCGCTTTAGGTATGAAAGCCATCTGGGTGACTTTGGGCCAATCACTAAGAGACTTGGGAGTTCTAGTCCCGGCTTAGGTATGAAAACTGGCCGGGTGACTTTGGGTCAATCATTAAGAGACTGGGAGTTCTAGTCCCGCCTTAGGTATGAAAGCCAGCCGGGTGACTTTGGGCCAATCACTAAGAGACTGAGAGTTCTAGTCCCGCCTTAGGTATCAAAGCTGGCCGGGTGACTTTGGGTCAATCACTAAGAGACTTGGGAGTTCTAGTCTTGCCTTAGGTATGAAAGCCGGCCGGGTGACTTTGGGTCAATCACTAAGAGACTTGGGAGTTCTAGTCTTGCCTTAGGTATGAAAGCTGGCCGGGTGACTTTGGGTCAATCACTAAGAGACTGGGAGTTCTAGTCCTGCCTTAGGTATGAAAGCTGGGCAGGTGACTTTGGGTCAATCACTAAGAGACTGGGAGTTCTAGTCCTGCCTTAGCTATGAAAGCCGGCCGGGTGACTTTGGGCCAATCACTAAGAGACTGGGAGTTCTAGTCCCGCCTTAGGTATGAAAGCCGGCGGGTGACTTTGGGCCAATCACTAAGAGACTGAGAGTTCTAGTCCCGCCTTAGGTATGAAAGCTGGCCGGGTGATTTTGGGCCAATCACTAAGAGACTCTAGTCCTGCCTTAGGTATGAAAGCCGGCTGGGGGACTTTAGGCCAATCACTAAGAGATGGTGAGTTCTAGTTCCAGCTTCACATGAAAGCTGGCTGGGTGACCACGGTTGGAAGGAAAGCTTACTTCGAGACGTGTGAACCGTGGCCAGGCGCCGGTAGAGGTTCTTCTGTTTGGGATCAGGGTGGAACCCACTTTTCGTAAAGTACACATGGATGTAAATGGAACCGTTGTGTTGGACGCTCTGGAAGTCAGAAGGAAGTTATTGTGTGAGCATAACTTACACCTCCCTCCAGTAGGTGGGGGAACTCACCCGTTCGCTAACAAAAACTGTGAAGGGGAGAAGCAGAGACAGAACTTGTGAAAAGGCCCATCAGCCATCCCTGGTTCCTGAAACAGGCTGGAAGGACCTCTTCCCAACCACGTGAAGAACGCAAGGCTTTATGTCGAACTCACCCACTTGATTTTACAAACTTATTTTTACAATGGTCGTTAAGGAAATGACACAGTTGTTAAGCAAACCCATCACTTGCTACGGGCTGGTGGTGCTAAACACCAGGTGTAAATGCTGGGTTTTGAGTTTGTTTTTTTCTCCATAGGAGGGAACTGGACTTTCTTCCAACTGTGGCGATTCACTTAACGAATGTGGTGAGAAAAGTCATAAAACGGGGCAAAATTCACTTAACAAATTTCTCACTTAGCCACCTAAATTCTGGGTCCAATTGTGGTTTGTAAGTTGAGGGCCACCCGTAGAGTCAATCATTCCCCCCTGTCGCATTAAAAAACCCCGCCCATTTGGTAACCGCTTTGGGACACGCTTCCTTGGGGTATGAAAAACGATTCCACGGAGCGTTTGGAGCAGAGAGAGAGAGAAACCCAGCTGCCAGTCCATCGTGGCATCCATTCACCCACCTCCGGGATTTCCAACTCGGTGTAACGCTCGTAGCAGCCGTCCGCATTCTCTCCACTTGTCCAGTCTCCGTAGACGAGGTCTCGCTGTTCCCAAAACAATGCCGACGTTGTGTTGAAGTCGGTAAAGTGCTCGTGTTCGGATATGAAGACGTGAAGATCCTAACGGGGAAAGGAAAGAAAAGAATAATTCATGACATTTGAGTTGGTGTTGTGGCCTGTCAGTGGCCACGGCAGTCTCAGACGATGAGGAGGTTGGGGAAGGGCCAGTCCTGGAGTCTGGGTAAGGCTCTGATAGATGCTCAGCGTCAGAAGCAGAGACAGAGCCAGGGCCGTCTGATATTTCCCAGGAACTGGAGAGGCAGCTGCCTTCGGAAGCTGAGATAAGTGGGGAGGAAGAACAGCTGGGGCCTGGTCCAGAGGCGCGTATACGCAGAACTGTTAGGAGAGGAGAACAACTGAGGGCCTGGAGTCGACTCGGGAAGCAAGGCACACGTGGAGGCTGAATGGCCCCTGTCTGGCTTTGGGAATAAACAGAAGGGGAGTGGTGGTTGTAGGAGACAACAGTTCGTATTTCTGAAGATTTTGGTCATTGCGTTTTGTGCCTCAGAGAGACTGATTGCCAGAACTTAATTTCTCTTTGGGACAAATTCTGAATTGGAGAATTTCAGTCCTGGAGCCAGAGAAGGAGCCTATAGCTCCCCTTCTCCACCAAACAGTCAAAGTCCGACTTTAAACCCTTAGAAAACCCAGAATCGGGATTCGGCTATCCTTACCATTAAAGTGTCCTTAGGGAAGAGATTACGGCTTGGTGCCCTGGGTGCCCCGCCGGGGGTGGATGGATCCTGGGTGGATGGCCCACGACGAAACCAGCTACTGATGGCCCAGATAATAAAGATTCTGGAGGACGAGGGGAAAAATAAAAATTGGACATTTACACGTTTTTAAACCAACTTTTCCATCGAGAGGCAGTGGCCACACGGGGAAAACTTCAGAGCCATTGAGATTGGACAAAGAGGTCCTCAGAAGATAAACCTTTCATCAACCATCTTAAACCTGGTTGGGCAACGTTTTTATTATTCTCAACTCGAGGATCTAATTATGGGCAATCTCCAGAGACTTACGACAGTTTGTTTAGTGACCATTCAAAGTTACAACGGCACTGAAAAAAGCGACTTATGACTGTTTCCCCACACTTACAACCGTTGCAGCATCCCCAGGTCATGGGGTCAAAATTTGAAACGCTTGGCAAATGACTCGTATTTATGACGGTTGCAATGTCCCAGGAGTTGTGTGATCCACCTTTTGTGACCTTCTGACAAGCAAAGTCAATGGGGTCTGGTGGTTAAGGTACCAGGCTCAAAAATGGGAGGCTGTGAGTTCTAGTCCGTTCTTAGGCATGAAAGACTGCTGGGTGACTTTGGGCCAATGACCAGGAGATGGTGAGTTCTAGTCTCACTTTAGGCATGAAAGCCAGCTAGAGGATTTGGGGCCAGCCACTAGGAGACTGGGAGTTCTAGTCCCACCTCAGGCATGAAAGACTGCTGGGTGACTTTGGGCCAATGACCAGGAGATGGTGAGTTTTAGTCTCACTTTAGGCATGAAAGCCAGCTAGAAGATTTGGGACCAACCACCAGGAGACTGGGAGTTCTAGTCCCACCTCAGGCATGAAAGACTGCTGGGTGACTTTGGGCCAATGACCAGGAGATGGTGAGTTCTAGTCTCACTTTAGGCATGAAAGCCAGCTAGAGGATTTGGGGCCAGCCACCAGGAGACTGGGAGTTCTAGTCCCACCTCAGGCATGAAAGCCATCTGGGTGACTTTGAGTCAATCAATAGGAGACAAGGAATTTTAGTCCTGCCCTTAGGCACGAAATTGGACTGGGTGACTTTGGGCCACTCCCTCCCTCCCAGCCTCCCCACCTCGCAGGTTGTTGTTATGGGAAAAATAAGAAGAGGAAGGTGTGATGGGTATTTCTGCCGCCTTGCCTGTACAAATAAAGGTGAGATAAATGAATGTTTCTACCTATCCCCTTGCAATGGGAGCTTCATCCCCGAGTCTAATCTATATTAAAATCTATCTTCTTCTCGGATTCTCCATCATTTCTGGCTGAGGACATCTGCGGCAATATCCGCAGAGACGACAGAAGGGGAGATACCATCCCAAAACTGAAAGTGCTTGTTACCCTTTGTGGTTCGTTGCATTAATAACCTCCCATGTTTAAAATTGGGGTTGAAGATAATCCACAAACTGGAAAGACAAAGCCACAAAGTTGTGTATCAGTTTCTGATGCTTCGTGAGTCACCAGTGAAACCTGAAAACCGGCTTGGGCCATCTGTTGAATCATAACGGTACCTTGGTTTCTTCGCTTAACAACTATGGCAAGAAAAGTCATAAAACGAGGCAAAACTCTCTGAACCAATGTCTCCCTGAACAACAGAAATTGTGGGTTCAATTGCAGTCATAAGTCGAGGACTGCCTGAATATATTGCTGTGGCCTGCACAACAGAGCTGGCAGCAGATTCGGACAGTGAGGAGGTTGGGGAGGAACCTGGGCCAGTCCTGGAGTCTGGGGAAGGCTGGGATGAGGGCTCTGTGTTGGAGGCAGAGAGGGGGACAGGGACGTCTGACAGTTATCAGCTGCCTTCAGAGGCAGACATCAGTGAGGCAGAAGAGCAGCTGGAGCCTGTTCCCAGTGTGCGCATGCACAGAGTTGCCAGACAAAGGAAAGAGCTAAAGAACAGAGGTTGACTTGGGAGTAAGGCCACAGGTGGACAATGAATGGCCCCTCCCAGAGGAAATAAAAGAGGAGCAAAAGGGGAGTGGAGTTTGCAGGAGACCATTAGTTCGCTTCATTGGTTCGTGACTCTCCGAGACTCCTTGCCAAGTTTTGCAGAGATCGGCCTGGCAACTCTCCAAGTCAGATAAGGTCTGTGACTGTAAATCCTCCCTCGAAAGACTTTGCTGGATGTGAAAGAGCAGAATTCACAGTAACTAATAAAAGGGGGTTTTGTCGGGACAAGGAATCTGGTTCAGGCTCTTGGGAAGCCTCGGTCAGAACATATATCTTCTATTCTACGATGTCCTCTATTCCTCCCTGCTTAAAAGTGGGCCATAACATTTTTGGACAATTTTCAATTGCGTGCGAGATGAATTATTATTTGAATTTTAAAGCGATCCGTGGATCCATTTAAGCGATGAGAAAGGAAGCCCTGCCAAATTGCAGCCTTCTTTGCAAACTCACGAATTGGGAAGAAACCTTAGGGCAGCCTTGGTCCATAACAGGGGGAAGAACACTTCAGAGCCTGGCACGGTTCCAATTTGATTTGCACTTATGGATTGAAACATGCAACAGCTTCCTCATTTGCATGTTTAATGCGCGGCTGGCAACCTGGGGGGGGGGGGCAAAGCATATTGCTGAGGTTGCTCAAGAATGCCATTTGAAGTAGTAATGATTTTAATAAAGGCTTTGGAAGTATTTCCCACTGGGTCACCTTGATTTTCAAAGGTTCCAGTGTCCTAGAATGGATTGGCTCCTACTTATACAGGTAGTCCTCGACCTGCGACCGCAACCGAGCCCAACATTTCTGTTCGCTAAGCTAAACATTGATTATATGTGACTTTTGCCCCATTTGACAACCTCTCTCGCCACAGTTGTTAAGTCAATCCCTGCAGTTGTTAAGTTAGTGACACGATCATTAAGTGGACCTGGCTTTCCCTATTGAGTCTGCTTGTCAGGCGGTCACAAAAAGGGACAGGAAGACCTGGAGGAACATGGTCCACTGGGTCGCAATGGGTCGGACACAACTTTGCAACTAACAACAATTGAATGAATCCAAGCTTTGCAAGCTAAAGAGGAAACACCTTTTGTGTTTGCTTGCAAATAATCATATTAAAGATTTTTAACTAGCAATAGCAATAGCAGTTAGACTTATATACCGCTTCATAGGGCTTTCAGCCCTCTCTAAGCGGTTTACAGAGTCAGCATATCGCCCCCACAGTCTGGGTCCTCATTTCACCCACCTCGGAAGGATGGAAGGCTGAGTCAACCTTGAGCCGGTGAGATTTGAACCGCTGAACTGCAGATAGCAGTCAGCTGAAGTGGCCTGCAGTACTGCACCCTAACCACTGCGCCACCTCGGCTCTACCAGCAAGAACGAGTCCTCACATTCAAAGAAGCACCTGTCATTTCAGATCCATCATGGCGGTGCCTGTCGGGGGGCCTCTGCTCACCTCCTGCCTGCCATGTCCCTCACCTTGCTGTGTTCCTGCCGCATCACCAGCCGTCCCGTTAGAGTGAACGGGACTGTCGGTGAGTCAACAGAGGGGGAGCCCCTGCGGGACGGAGATGACAGCTGCTCTTTCAAAATTTCGATTTAAACCGAGTCGGTTTCAAGCAAGGCTTTTTAACTAGGGGTTTCAATCGTGATTTTAGATCGTGATTTCAGTCGACATGATTTCAATCAAACCCACTCCGAGACCAGTGGTGGGTTTCAAAAATTGTTCGAACCTACTCTGTGGGTGTGGCCTCCTTTGTGGGAGTGGCTTGCCGCCCATGTGACTGGATAGGAGTGGCTTGCCACCCATGTGACCGGATATGAAGATGCCGACGACACTTGTCAGAACCACCTTAAATTACCTCACACACAGCACTGGCAGGCATAAGAATAGGATGTAAACTTGTTTTTTAAAAGGCATCTTTGGTTTGCGTTAAAACAACTTCAATACTTGCAATGCTCTGATTGCACCACAAACGCAGTAGTCATCCTTACCTTCCACAGAGGCACTGAGTTTTATAAATATGAGTATGATAGTGTAGAATAATCATCTCCAAGGACCAGTGGTGGGTTTCAAAAAATCTTGGAACCTCTTCTGTAGGTGTGGCCTGCTTTCCAGGTCCACTGGTGGAACCTCTTCTAACTGGTTTGGTAGATTTGACGAACCGGTTCTACTGAATAGGTGCGAACTGGTAGGAACCCACCTCTGCCCAAGACCAACGCTGGCGTTAACTGGCTCAGCCTTGTATCCCACATAACGCACAACGTGAAGACAAAGGCAAAGGATCCAGGAGGGGACAGATTTTTTTTTTTTACCTGAATAAGACTCCTTTGATGATCTGCCAGGCGTTCGGAGCTTGCTGCTGGGGCTGGTTCGGCTGTTGAGTCTCCATGACCCCTTCGCCGCCCCCTGCGGTGCCATTGCTGGTCACTTCCTTTAGAAGCAGGGCAAAAGGAAACAGAGAAGACGGGTATCACCAAAAGCCACACGAGAAATGGGATTCCTTACCTTGTCTACCTGAGAGACCGCCTCCTGCCATTTACCTCCCAAAGACCGGTCAATGTCGGTTGGCGAATCCCCGGGGGAGGGCCTTCTCTGTTGCTGCCCCGGCCCGATGGAACGATCTCCCCGTAGAGATCCGGACCCTCACTACTCTTCCGGCCTTCCGTAAAGCTACTAAGACCTGGCTGTTCCGGCAGGCCTGGGGCTGTTGATTAGCATCCAGCCCCATTTTAAGTAGTATGTATGTTGCGTAATTTTAAACTATTGTATTTCTATTTTAATTTTTCTATATTCCCTTGTTTTGTCTGTAAGCCACCCAGAGTCCCTAGGGAGTCGGCGGCATACAAATGCCAATAAACTTCCAAACTTATTCGGGGGAAGATTCTGGGCTGGTTTCAGATAGCAATAGCAGTTAGACTTATATACCGCTTCATAAGCGGTTTGCAGAGTCAGCGTATTGCCCCCAACAACAATCTGGGTCCTCATTTTACCCACCTCGGAAGGATGGAAGGCTGAGTCAACCCTGAGCCGGTGAGATTTGAACAGCTGAACTGCAGAACTGCAGTCAGCTGAAGTAGCCTGCAGTGCTGCATTTAACCACTGCGCCACCTCGGCTCAAGATTCAGGGAGGCCTTTCCCCAACCTTATCCCTGGACTTTAATACTACAGTCTACAGCAAGAGTCGCCAGAGGTTAGGGACCATGGAGTTTATCTAGGTCAGTGGTGGTCAACCTGTCCCTACCACCCACTTGTGGGCGTTCCAGCTTTCATGGTGGGCGGTAGGAGTTTTGTCCGATACTGAAGCACTTTCCTCTTTTTAATTTAATTGACTTCCCTACTTTATAAATCACCATTACTGTGGAACCGATGGGCGGTTAGAAAATTTTACTACTAACAGGGATACAAAAGTGGGCGGTAGGTATAAAAAGGTTGACTACCCCTGAACTATGTAGTCCTTGACTTATAGACCAGAATTTCTATTGCTAAGCAAAGTGGTTGTTAGGCGAGTCACGCCTAAATTCTGTCCCAGAGGTGCTTTTTCAAGATGCAACTGGATTTTCTGGTTTTTCTTTGAAGGCCTTTTGCTTCCCATCCAAGATACAACACTTAGCGATAGTCAAGGTTACTGATAAGCTATCAAATCATACTAGGAAACAAATAAAAACAATATAAATGGGAAAGAAACAAGCAACATGGTTATAATCGTAAGTGAGAAGAGATAGGTACGAGGAAGGAAGAGAAGAATAACAGTAACCCAGACTTAGTAAATTATTTGACTGTTGAGGGAAATAGTTGTTTAGCGGAGGGATGGCGTTTGGCAGTGGTGGGTTTCAAAAAATGTTCGAACCTACTCTGTGGGTGTGGCTTCCTTTGTGGGAGTGGCTTGCCGGCCATGTGACTGGGTGGGAGTGGCTTGCCGGCCATGTGTTTTCTTTCTTTCTTTTTCTTTCTTTCTTTCTTTCTTTCTTTCTTTCTTTCTTTCTTTCTTTCTTTTTCTTTCTTTCTTTCTCTCTCTCTCTCCTTCCTTTTGTCTCTCTGTCCCTTTTTCCTTTTTTTCTTTCATCTCTCTCACTTTTTCTTTTTTCTTTTTCTCTTTGTTTCTTTCTTCCTTTCTCTTTCTCTTTCTCTATGTGAGCCTCTGTGTGTGTGTGTGTGTGTGTGTGTGTGTGTGAGTGGTGGGTTTCAAAAAATTTTGGAACCTCTTCTGTAGGTGTGGCCTGCTTTCTGGGTCCACTGGTGGAACCTCTTCTAAATGGTTCAGTAGATTTGACGAACCGGTTCTACCGAACTGGTGCGAACTGGTAGGAACCCACCTCTGGCATTTGGGGAATAAACTGTCCTTGTGTCTAGCTGTTCTGATGTGCATTGCCCTATAGCCTCATTTTGATGGAAGGAGTTGAAACAATTTATGTCCAGGATGTGAGCGGTCTGTAGATATTTTCCCAGCCCTCTTTTTGACTTGTGCAGTGAACAGGTACTCAACGGAAGGCAGGTTGGCAGCCATTCTTCTTTCAAGGCCTGGATGTCTGTAGTAAACCTTCCCTTCTTCCTACATACCGGGAGGCCCTCACAACAGTCACTCGGGCCCTTGTGACCTCTAGACTGGAATACTGCAACGTGCTCTAAATGGGGCTGCCCTTGAAGAGCACCCGGCGACTTCAGCTAGTCCAGAATGCGGCCGCGCGAGTGATTGTGGGTGCACCTCGGTTCGCCCACATAACACCTATCCTCCGCGAGCTGCGCTGGCTACCTGTTGATCTCCGGGTGCGCTTCAAGGTGCTACTTACCACCCATAAAGCCCTTCATGGTAGTGGATCTGGGTACTTGAGAGACCGCCTCCTGCCAATTACCTCCTTGCGACCTATTAGATCGCACAGATTAGGCCTCCTCCGAGTTCCATCCGCCAGTCAGTGTCGACTGGCAACTACACGGAGGAGAGCCTTTTCAGTAGTAGCTCCGACCCTTTGGAACGGTCTCCCCGTGGAGATTCGTACCCTCACCACCCTCCAGACCTTCCGCACAGCCCTCAAGACCTGGCTATCCCGCCAGGCCTGGGGATAAAGATCGTAATCCGTCCCCACCCGAATGATGAATGTGGTGTACTATTTTTACTTATGTGTTGTTTATGTCTTACTGTCTTGTACTCCCCTCCCTATATATTGTAAGCCGCCCTGAGTCCCCTCAGGGAAAAGGGCGGCCTATAAATAATAAAACCATAAACCATAAACCATACATACGCTTTCTTTTTTAAGTTAAAAAGAAGCCACAGAAATTATCTGTCCCCCACCCCAAAATAAAGAATGACCTCATAGCCATTTTCAAATGGAAGAGAAAAAGGCAAGCATCCTACATTATCCCATTGGATTGAGGGCATACTTAAGCAGATGTAGTACAGGTACTTTTCAACTTACAAGTGTGTTTAGTGACCATTCACGGTTACAACGGCACTCAAAAAACAAGTGACTTATGACCGTTTTCCACACTTAGGATGGTTGCAGCTTCCCATGGACACATGATCAAAATTAGGACACTTGGAAACTGACTCATTTTTATGACAGTTTGTCGTGTTCCGGGAGGGGTCACGTGATTCCGCTTTTGTGACCTTCTGACAAGCAAAGTTAATGGGGAAGCCAGATCCACTTAACCACTGTCTAATCAACTGCAGTGATTCACTTAACAACGGTTGGAAGAAAGGTCCTAAAATGGGACAAAGCTCGTTTAACAAATGACTCACTTAGCCACAGGAATTTGGGGCTCAGCTGTGGCCGTAAACCGAGGACTACCTGTATTCAGCAAGTGAAATGCTGATCCATTATTTCATTATTGCTCTGACGATACTTTTGAGGTTCATAGGATGGCAAATTTGCTTTTCACTCCAAGCACAGACAGCTGAAGAAGCTTCTGTTAAGTTGTTTAGATGCATTGTCTGATGTTCATGATAACGTAAGGCCAAAGCAGAGACAAAAAACATTATGCACGGCAAGAGAGGTTTTCTCACTGGATAATCAACCCACTTGATCTCCTGTACGCTGGTGTGAAATTGGGGGTGTTATTCCTTTGTGAACCTCACACCACTTTTGCCGATGACTCTCATTGGGCCTTGCCTTCCCAGCTAACCAGTTTGGTGAGATCTTTCCTCTCCTCCTAAATACGACTTTTGGCTCTGACTTTATTTGCAAACATTAAACAAGCCTCAATTCTACTACTATATACTAACCTCCAACGGGGAAAGTTGTCCAATTAATCCCACCTTTGACCTGTATTTTTTTAATCAGTGACTAAACTTATCACGAAGTTATGCAACAACGGCAATAAAATTACACCCATAAGGAATTTTCAATGTTTTATATACACACAAACCTTTAGGGAACATTTTCAGTAAAGGGTGACCATATATCTCACTGCAATTATCCACACATAACCATTTATAAGCAACTCACTTCTAAATGTGAAGATCAGATTTTCAATTAACTAAGTAATTGGGGTCTTAAATTTGCCTTTTTACTGTTGAAGGGCTAGCTAATTTGCTAGACTGGAAATCTTCCCCTAAAAAGTATTAGATTGGTCTGGAATTTAGTAGGTTTAAATGGTGTCTTTTTACATAGCTACAATTGTATTAGGATTTATTTTGGGACTTAATTTTATTACCATTTATTTGATTTGGGAATCAAATAAAGCATTATTTTTTCAAATGCTGAATGATACTATTTGCACAACACCTACCTAAATTATATGACTTGTTTATAGCTATAGGAAACTTTCCAATGTTAATCCCATTTTACAGATTATCTTCCAGATTCACAGTTTATGCTCTTAATCAACACTAAGAGCACACTAAATCAATAAAATTAACTGAAAAACAGAAGTATTTGAATTTATCTTTGGAATATGGTGAAGGTCAACATTCACCAGGTGAGGATTCCAAACCCTTTCTCAAATCTTACGTTTCACCCCAATTAACAGAGGGGAAATTAAGACTCTGGATCTAGACTGAATAGTTATTAAAACTACTCGATCTTATGCAAAGGCCAGGATTGACTTTCAAGGTACGATTATCTTTCACACCTGAAAATAGAAGAGAGGCAGAGGCAGACTGCAACCTGAGAAGATTAAATGAAAGCAGAGAAAGTGATAAGGAGAATAAAGGAGAAGTAGATGAAAGCATCCAGGTAATAAATGCTCCAGGGGAATCCCGAGGCCCATTGTAAAGATATATACGGAGGGCGGGCAATCAGAATTAAAGAGCAGTTTCCCAGCAAAAGGTGCAGAAGGTAATTCCTTGCATTCATCCTGTTTGAAGCAGTTGGCAACCAGCAGCATTCCGAGCCCTGTTGACTAAATATTAATAAAAAGAGAGAGAGAGATCCAGGATATACCTCCGCCCTCTGAATCAATGGCTTTTCTGGAGAATAACAAAAAAAAAAAAAAAATAGTAGTAATTTTCCACTGTTAAGAGGAGGGCTGCCTGAATGTGTGAGAGCTGTTCGACTGAAATATTTCATTTTGGAGAGGCGAGCCTGGAGAAATAACTCAGGCAGGGACTTTACCACTGTACCAGGCCCTGATTCTCAACTGTTGAGATAGCAATAGCAGTTAGACTTATATACCGCTTCATAGGGCTTTCAGCCCTCTCTAAGCGGTTTACAGAGTCAGCATATTGCCCCCAACAACAATCTGGGTCCTCATTTTACCCACCTCAGAAGGATGGAAGGCTGAGTCAACCCTGAGCCGGTGAGATTTGAACAGCCGAACTGCAGAACTGCAGTCAGCTGAAGTAGCCTGCAGTGCTGCATTTAACCACTGCGCCACCCTGGCGATAGACTAGAAGTAGCCTCTCCAGAAAAGGGGCCAGCGGGGAGGGGTTGCGGTGGGGAGGAAAGACAAGAGGATTGAACCAGGCCTCTCAGGGCAAACAATGCCCTCTTTGAATGGGTGTTTTTGTTTAATAGTGGCTATTTATTAGCCATTTTGGTCAATTACTACATACTAGCATCCCCTGGTACACAGCTCAAGAATGGCTGCTGTTGACAACAATGAGCATTTACAAAGAGAAAACAGCATTTTGTTTCTGGTTCACCAGTTCAGAAAGCTGGATTAATTTTAAAAATAATAATAGAATAAGTCTAATTGGGGAGCAGGATGCTTGCCACCTTTTTAGAAATCACGTGACAAGAGGGAAAGAGGCTGGTTTCTGTCATCTAAACCAGGTTGCAGGTGATAGTTCAACCAGGGCAGGAATCTTGGCAACAAGTATCCTCCCATGGAGGCTACTACAAACCAAAATATGCTGGAAAAGGAAGAAAGCGGAAGGATTTTTGCCTGGAAAAGGGAGGGGGGGGCTGTACCTAGCAGGGAAGCCGAAAGTCAATTTCCCAAAAGAGAGGAAAGAAAGATAAGTAAAAAAACCTGTAGTTCGAAAGGAGATGTTAAAACAAACAAACACCAGTAGTATTTTTTTCTCTCCTGGTGACAGGAGAGTAGTAGCAATTAATCCTGGCTAAATGTTGATGGCCATGGTGGTACTACTGAGAGATAAATGCTTTAAGGATTCACCTGGGAAGAGAAAGATGGGAGGAAGTTACAGCAGGGGTCTCCAACCTTGGCAGCTTGAAGATATGTGGACTTCAACTCCCAGAATTCCCCAGCCCGATGATAGCTGGGGAACTCTGGGAGTTGGAAGTCCACCCATTTTAAGAGATGATGGTTGGGGAAGTTGAAGCCCATCATCTTAAAAGATGATGGCTGAGGAATTCTGGGAGTTGGAAGTCCACCCATCTTAAAAGAGGATGGCTGGGGAATTCTGGGAGTTGGAAGTCCACCCATCTTAAAAGAGGATGGCTGGGGAATTCTGGGAGTTGGAAGTCCACCCATCTTAAAAGAGGATGGCTGGGGAATTCTGGGATTTGAAGTCCACAAGTCTTCAAGATTCCAAGGTCAGAAACTCCTGAGATACCGGTCCATAACTATGAAAGCTGTGGAGCAAATAGAAAAATGACAGGACACAGTTCTGTCTTCATGAATTGAAGAGGTGGCGGGGGGGGGGGGGGAGAGCAGAAGCCATTGATTAAACCTCGGATTGAGAAAAAGGAAGCTGACAATCCAGAATGGAGAGTATTAGGAAGGCGGCCCTTGACTTTATAGCTGATGAAATAGGAGGCCATGATTCATGGTTGTCCAAATTGACCATTCAGTTCCATAAATAGCCCTTAGCCCAACAATTTGTGAATCATCCTATTTCCTCCGTGGCCATTGCGAAAATGAAATTGAAACAGTGACAGGACTCAAGCTCCCTTCTAAATTCTTGGTGGTTGCCAGGTTTCTGCATTTCTGCATTTGCTTGGTATTTTTACTGTTGGATTATTTTATCGTTGATTATTTTACTGTTCTGGGATGTTTCTCTCTATTGGATTGGCCAGAAAGCAGAATGGGATAAAACAAAAATTAGATTAGTGATTACCTGTAACCAATAAATCCATATACAGGTAGTCCTCAAGTTATGACCCCCAATTTTATGTTGCTAAGAGAAACACTTGCTAAGTGACTCCAGCTCGTCCAGAATGCAGCCGCGCGAGCAATCGTGGGTGCACCTCGGTACACCCACGTTACCCCTATCCTCCGCGAGCTGCACTGGTTACCGAATGGTCTCCGGATACGCTTCAAGGTGCTAGTCGTCACTTATAAAGCCCTTCATGGTATTGGACCTGGGTACTTGAGAGACCGCCTGCTGCCAATTACCTCCCAAAGACCCGTCAGATCTCACAGGGTTGGCCTCCTCCGGGTTCCGTCCACCAGCCAATGCCACCTGGCTACTACCCGGAGGAGGGCCTTCTCTGTGGCAGCTCCGGCCCTCTGGAATGAACTCCCCGCAGGGATTCGGACCCTCACCTCTCTCCAGGCCTTACGGAAAGCCATCAAAATCTGGCTTTGCCGGCAGGCCTGGGGTTGATGAGTTCCCCTCCCCTCTCGACTTATGTGGTTGCGTGATTCTTGCTTATTTTAATTATTTGTATTCTATGTTCCCCTTTTCCCCTTTTGAGTTGTTCGCCACCCTGAGTCCCTCCCGGAGAAGGGCGGCATACAAATAATAAAATTCAATTCAATTCAATTCAATTGGCCAGAAAGCAGAGTGGCATAAAAGAAAAATTAGATTAGTGATTACCTGTAACCAATAAATCCATATACAGGTAGTCCTCAAGTTATGACCCCCAATTTTATGTTGCTAAGAGAAACACTTGCTAAGTGAGTTTGTCCCACTGGACGGCTTTTCTTGCCACCGTTGTCCAGCGAATCCCTGCAGTTAAGTAAATTAGCCACAGGGTTGTTAAGTGAATCTGGTTTTCCCCATTCTCTTTGCTTGTGAGGATGTCACAAGAGGGGATCGCACGACCCCGGGGACCTGTCGTAAATGTGAGCCAGTTGTCAAGCATCCGAATGCAAATCCCGTGACTGTGGTGGGGATGCTGCGACGGTCATTAAGTGTGAAAAAAACGGTCATAAGTCACTCTTTCCCCCCCCAGGGCCCTTGTGACTTTGAACCGTTGCAAGTAGAGGACTACTTTTACAGCACCAAATCCCTTGGAAGGGACGACCGAAACAGATGAAATCCTTCGGATCCAGACAATTCCACCCGATCCAGGTAGCTAGGATACCTGTCCCCCTAATAAAGTCTGTTTTATTTCACTGCCCACCCCACACACACACATACACACCTCCATTTTCCTGGCTGAGTGTTTAGCCAAATAGGTTTAAAATTGGGGAGGGGGGGGTCCCCAAAAGGCTGCCCCTCCCCCAAAATCAAGACGTCTGAAAATGAATTCTTGTCTCTATAACCTGCCCCCTCCCTTTCTGGAGACCTTGGGACTACCGTTCCCAGAAGCCCCCAGTAAGCATGGGCAACGGCCGCCTGGGCCGGGGATTCTGGGAGTTGTAGTCCCAGCCCCCCCTTCTTCCGGAGGGGCGTCTAGCAGAGGCCAGGGGGGGGTGGGTTTCTAGGGAACCTTGTAAAGGTTGTAAAGACTTATAAAAAGCCGGGTTGCTGAATGAGGGGGGGGGGTGTCGTGGGGGGGGGCTAATGGAGGCCGTCACGTGATCCCAGGGAAGGGAGGGGCGGGGGGGAAAGGAAAGTACCCCGGGGGGGGCGGGCGAGTGGAAGGTGAAGGCCGGGACTATCGCACCATGAGGAAAGGAGGCCGCCTGGGTTGGATACCCTAAAAGAAGGGGGGAAAGGCAGAAGCGCCCAGCCGGGGGTTACCTGTCCGAAGCCGGCTCCCGGCCCTGCGGCCGCTACCACCTCCGTCTCCGGCGCCGCCATCTTGCTGCGCCGTTGCCTGGTGGAATTCTCGCGAGAGTTGCCTCTCTTTCCCAACTCCCGTTCTTCCCCCCCTTTTTTTTGCCCGTCACGTGGCCTCGCCTCCCCCCACCCTCGCTCACCTCCTGGAGGCGGGGCTCGTTTGCAGGACTCTGGTACCGTAATGGCGAGAGGAGCGGCGCAGACTATTACCGTATTGATCGATGGATGACTGTCTGCCTGCCTGCCTGGGATCTTGGCGGCTGAAGGAAGGCGAAGGAAGGTCGGTGGCCTCTTCCCCGCTTTTAGGGGGCGGTCCGAAGGTTTCCCGAGGGATCTGAGACTCAACTCCAGTTGAGAGCCAAGAGTTTTCTATGGGAGGGGTGCTTGGTGCTGTCTGGTTTTCCTGCAGACGTCTCGATACCCAGCTAGATAACATCATCAGGGAATCAAGGGAGTGGGATTTGCAGGGGGGGGGGAGGAGGAGGACTATAGAGTCTTTGGTGCTCTCTGAGCTTATTTGTTTTCCTGCAGACATTTCAAGACCCAACTAGGTAATATCATCAGTGCTAGAAGGGAATAGGGTTTGTGGAGAAGAAGGAGAAGAGGAGGAGGAGGAAGAAGAAGAAAAGGACTGGGGTCCTTGGTACTTGAGATTGGTTGTTTTCCTGCAGACGTTTCACTACCCAGCTAGGTAACATCATCAGTTCAAGAAGGGAATGGAGTTTGCAGCATGGAGGAGGAAGAGAAAGAGGAGGAAGACTATAGGGTCCTTGGTGCTGAGATTAGCAATAGCAGTTAGACTTATATACCGCTTCATGGGGCTTTCAGCCCTCTCTAAGCGGTTTACAGAGTCAGCATATTGCCCCCAACAACAATCCGGGTCCTCATTTTACCCACCTCGGAAGGATGGAAGGCTGAGTCAACCCTGAGCCGGTGAGATTTGAACAGCCGAACTGCACTCAGCTGAAGTAGCCTGCAGTGCTGCATTTAACCACTGCGCCACCTCGATTGGTTGTTTTCCTGCAGACCTTTAATTACCAAACTAGGTAACAGTCCTAGCACTGAGGGTGTTGTGTAGTTTGGGTAATGAAACCTCTGCTGCAGAAAAAGAAGTTTAGAGAGCAGGAAAAAGGACCCCTCAGATCAACCCTGAGCCACAAATATTCTCCTTTATTAGTTTTCTGTATGTTCAATGTTGTTATCTAGGGCAGTGTTTCTCAACCTTGGCCACTTGAAGATGTCCGGACTTCAACTCCCAGAATTCCCCAGCCAGCGAATGCTGGCTGGGGAATTCTGGGAGTTGAAGTCCGGACATCTTCAAGTGGCCAAGGTTGAGAAACACTGATCTAGGGGGTCATCCAGACATCTGCAACCTGGATCTGGTAACTTTCGACCTTGCATCCGGTACCCACTGAAAGTGTGAGCCTGGCATGTTAGTCAAAAGCCAGTTGATTGCTCTCACGGTCAGAAAATTTCTCCTTATTTCTAGGTCAGAGGTGGGTTCCTACCAGTTCGCACCTATTCGGTAGAACCGGTTCGTCAAATCTACCGAGCCGGTTAGAAGAGGTTCCACCAGTGGACCCGGAAAGCAGGCCACACCTACAGAAGAGGTTCCAAAAAATTTTGAAACCCACCACTGCCACATATACACACAGACAGACAGACAGACAGACAGACACAGAGAGAGAGAGAAAGAGAAAGAAAGAAAGAAAGAAAGAAAGAAAGAAAGAAGAAAAAGAGTGAGAGTGAGAGAGAGATGAAAGAAAAAAGGGACAGAGAGACAAAAGGAAGGAAAGAGAGGGAGGGAGGGAAAGGGAGGGAGAGAGAGAGAGGGAGAGAAAGAAAACACATGGCCCGCAAGCCACTCCCACCAGGTCACATGGCCGGCAAGCCACTCCCACAAAGGAGGCCACACCCACAGAGTAGGTTCCAAATTTTTTTGAAACCCATCCCTGTTCTAGGTTGAATCTCTCCTTCTTCAGTTCCCATCCATTATTCCTTTTCTGGCCTTCAGGTGCTTTGGAAAATGGCTTGACCCCCCTCTTCCTCTCTGGGGCAGCCCCTCAAATACTGGAAGGCTGCTATCGTGTCTCCCCTGGTCCTTCTCTTCACTAGACTAGCCAGGCCCAGTTCCTGCAACCGTTCATTGTATGTTTTAGCCTCCAGTCCCCTAATCATCCTGGTTGCTATTCTCTGTATCTTTTCTAGCACACTTTTTATAGTGTGGTGAGCAAAACTGGATGCAGTACTCTAGGTGTGGCCTTACTATGGCTTTATAGTGGCATTAGTACTTCGCTTGATCTTGATTACATCCCTCTTGTTAATGAAATTTAGGATTGCGTTGGTTTTTCCCCCCGCTGCCGTAGGATTCCCTGTTAACCTTGCTTGATCCATCCACATGGGATACTTGCCAAATAACCTGAGGCCTGGAAACAAATTCGCATTAACTGGAAAAGGCGCTTCCTTCCCAAGAAGGCAAAACCGAAAATAAAAGCCTCGAGCTTTTTGATCCAGCTTTCTGGAAGGGAAAAATCGCATTCCCAGGTACCTTATGGCTATCATTAAGTGTGATTGGGCACATTCCTAGGGTGTCCAATCACACCTTGGCCAATAAAGAATTCTATTCTATCCTACATTCTCTTCTCCTCTCCTTCCCACTCTCTACTCTAATTACTCTACTTTCTATTCTACTCTACTCCATTCTCTACTCTACTCTACTCTAATTACTTTGTATTCTACTCTACTCTCTATTCTATTCTACTCTACTCTCTATTCTACTCTAATTACTTTCTATTCTACTCTACTCCACTCTCTACTCAACTCTAATTATTTTGTATTCTACTCTACTCTCTATTCTACTCTACTCTCTATTCTACTCTAATTACTCTACTTTCTATTCTACTCCACTCTCTACTCAACTCTAATTACTTTGTATTCTACTCTACTCTCTATTCTATTCTACTCTACTCTCTATTCTATTCTACTCTCTATTCTATTCTATTCTACTCTACTCTACTTTCTATTCTACTCCACTCTCTACTCAACTCTAATTACTTTGTATTCTACTCTGCTCTCTATTCTACTCTACTCTCTATTCTACTCTACTCTCTATTCTACTCTAATTACTCTACTTTCTATTCTACTCTACTCCACTCTCTACTCAACTCTAATTACTTTGTATTCTACCCTACTCTCTATTCTACTCTACTCTCTATTCTATTCTACTCTCTATTCTATTCTATTCTACTCTACTCTACTTTCTATTCTACTCCACTCTCTACTCAACTCTAATTACTTTGTATTCTACTCTGCTCTCTATTCTACTCTACTCTCTATTCTACTCTACTCTCTATTCTACTCTAATTACTCTACTTTCTATTCTACTCTACTCCACTCTCTACTCAACTCTAATTACTTTGTATTCTACTCTGCTCTCTATTCTACTCTACTCTCTATTCTACTCTACTCTCTATTCTATTCTACTTTCTATTCTATTCTACTCTACTCTAATTACTCTACTTTCTATTCTACTCCATTCTACTCCACTCTCTACTCCACTCTAATTACTTTGTATTCTACTCTACTCTCTACTCTACTCTCTCTATTCTACTCTATCTATTCTATTCTACTCTCTATTTTATTCTACTCTAATTACTCCACTTTCTACTCTGCTCTAATTACTTTGTATTCTACTCTACTCTCTATTCTATTCTACTCTAATTACTCTACTTTCTATTCTACTCCACTTTCTACTCTACTCTAATTACTTTGTATTCTACTCTCCTCTCTATTCTACTCTAGTCTCTATTCTATTCTACTCTAATTATTCTACTTTCTATTCTACTCTGCTCTGCCCTCCACTCTCTACTCTAATTACTCTACTCTAATTACTACTTTCTGTTCTACTCTATTCTCCCCCCCCCCGCCCGCTCGCCTCCTTTCCTGAGTTTCTTTTTCCTCCCCCACCCGCCGTCCCCCCCCCCTTTGAGGTCTCCGCCCCGCCCCTTTACCGCTCGGCTGGGGCTTTCCCGTTCCAAGAAGCCTGACCTCATCGGGGAGGCTCGTCCAATCAGGAGGCAGCAGCCGGCCCAGCAGGGGGAATTCCAAGCGCGATCGCCCCCCCCCCCGCTTCCCTTCGGGACCGAAAGCGAGTTCTCTCCCTCTCTCTTCTTTTTTAAGAAAGGAAGAAAAGGGAAACGTAGAAAAGGGGGAGGAGAGAAAACGAAGTTAGCACTTTTTGGGGGTGGCGGGGCGGGGGGGCCTTCTGCGGGGAATGTGGGCTCCGCCGGGGGATGAAGAGCCTGCTGGGACGGAGCCGGAGCGAAAGGAGCCCGAGCGAAAGGAGCCGGAGCCCGGGGATGGATGCTGGCTTCTTCTCTAGGTAGGCGGGAGCGAGGGGAAGAGAGAGAAAGTGGCCAGGCCGGAGCTGGGCTTAGTAATTAGGGCAGGGGGTCTCCAAACGTGGCCACTTTGAGATTGGTGGACTTCAACTCCCAGGATTCTCCAGCCAGCAAAGTAATTAGGGCAGGGGGTCTCCAAACGTGGCCACTTTGAGATTGGTGGACTTCAACTCCCAGGATTCTCCAGCCAGCAAAGTAATTAGGGCAGGGGGTCTCCAACGTGGCCACTTTGAGATTGGTGGACTTCAACTCCCAGGATTCTCCAGCCAGCAAAGTAATTAGGGCAGGGGGTCTCCAAACGTGGCCACTTTGAGATTGGTGGACTTCAACTCCCAGGATTCTCCAGCCAGCAAAGTAATTAGGGCAGGGGTCTCCAAACGTGGCCACTTTGAGATTGGTGGACTCCAACTCCCAGAATTCTCCAGCCAGCTCTGCTGGCTGGAGAATTCTGGGAGTTGAAGTCCACCAGTCTTAAAGTGGCCACGTTTGCAAGACCCCCCCTGAGTTAAGGGTCTCGCTGGCTCCCTCCCAGCTGGGAAAAAGGCAGCTGGGCCTGGGCAGCGGGGCGAAGGTCCATCGTGGAGCGGGCTGGAGGCAGCTGCTTTTTCCCTTCCTTCTGCTTTTTTCTCCTCCTGCCTCCGAAAATGCAAGCGTCCAAAAAACATTTTACCAATTCTACGTGTTGATTCTGCTTTATAAGGCCACACTTGGAATATTTGCAGCCAGTTTTGGCCGCCACGATGTAAAAAAAAAAGATGTGGAGACTCTAGAAAGTGTGCAGAGAAGAGCAACAAGGAGGATTAGGAGACTGGAGGCTAAAATATACCCAGATCGGTTGCAGGATTTGAACTTGGTTAGTCTAGAGGAGAAAAGGACGAGAGAGGAGACATGTTAGCAGTATTCCAATATTTGAGGGGCTGCCACGAAAAAGAGGGGAGGGGAAGAGCAAGAAAGAGGATTAGGGGACTGGAGGCTAAAACATATGAAGAACGGTTGCAGGAACTGGGTATGTCTAGTTTAATGGAAAGAAGGACCAGGGGAGACATGATATAAGTCTTCCAATATCTCAGGGGTTGCCCCAAAGAAGAGGGAGTCAAGCTATTCTCCAAAGCACCTGAGGGTAGAACAAGAAGCAATGGGTGGAAACTAATCAAGGGGAGAAGCAACTTAGAACTGAGGAGAAATTTCCTAACAGTTAGAATAATTAATCAGTGGAACAGAAGTTGCCTCCAGAAGTTGTGAATGCCCCAACACTGGAAGTCTTTAAGAAGATGTTGAATATCCATTTGTCTGGAACAGTATAGGGTTTCCTGCCTAGGCAGGGGGTTGGACTAGAAGACCTCCATGGTCCCTTCCAACTCTGCTATTGTATTGTATTCTATTGTAGAAGTTGTGAATGCCCCAACACTGGAAGTCTTTAAGAAGATGTTGAATATCCATTTGTCTGGAACAGTATAGGGTTTTCTGCCTAGGCAGGGGGTTGGACTAGAAGACCTCCAAGGTCCCTTCCAACTCTGCTATTGTATTGTATTCTATTGTAGAAGTTGTGAATGCCCCAACACTGGAAGTCTTTAAGAAGATGTTGAATATCCATTTGTCTGGAACAGTATAGGGTTTTCTGCCTAGGCAGGGGGTTGGACTAGAAGACCTCCAAGGTCCCTTCCAACTCTGCTATTGTATTGTATTCTATTGTAGAAGTTGTGAATGCCCCAACACTGGAAGTCTTTAAGAAGATGTTGAATATCCATTTGTCTGGAACAGTATAGGGTTTTCTGCCTAGGCAGGGGGTTGGACTAGAAGACCTCCAAGGTCCCTTCCAACTCTGCTATTGTATTGTATTCTATTGTAGAAGTTGTGAATGCCCCAACACTGGAAGTCTTTAAGAAGATGTTGGATAGCCATTTGTCTGGAACGGTAGAGGGTTTCCTGCCTAGGTAGTGGGTTGGACTAGAAGGTCCCTTCCATTCTCCCGTGATTCGGAACAATGGCAGATAGTCCTCAACTTACAATGGTTCGTGTTTTATTTTTTTATAAAAAGTTTTTTATTAGATAAACATTAAAAACATTGGACCCAGTGCGACATTTCTGGCGTGAACGTTTCCGTGTAGAGATTAGCTCCTATAACAATTCCATTTTATATCCCTTACATAGGTCCATGTGGTAAGTCACTTGAGCCTTTCTTTTATATAATTACTAATCCTACAAATATCTCTCCAATCTCTACTAACAATGTTGCCTAGTTGGGTAATGAAAGGTCTGCAAGAGAACAACCAATTTCCAGAGAGCACCAATAGCTTCATAGGACTTACTTTCTTTACCAAATTGCTCATTTTACAGTTTCTTTGGACTGCCTTGGTCCAAAGCCTCTGAGGGATGTACAACGAAGGGAGAGAGACATGATAAAAGTGGGATATAAATTACAAAATCGAGGGGTTCCTTGGAGCTATCAGAGGCTGGGTGTTTTCTTGCAGAGAGCATCAGAGATCCCATAGTTTGAGCTACAAATATTCTCCTCTATTGGTTAAAATTATATAATTTCTTTTTTTTAATATACTTTTTTATTTTCCATTTTCATAACATACAATCACATGTATACTATTACATAGCCAGTATCCTATTGTATTAAGTAGTAATTACATCAGTTCCTCTTGTCATCAACGCCCAGAAAGATAAAAACCCATTATTAGCTCTTCTGCTCTCCATACACCTCTTTCTTCTCCCTCTCTCCTACCTCCTTTCTTCCCTCCATCCTCCTTTTCTACTCTACTTCCCCTTCCTTTCTCCTTCTCCTCTCTCTACATTCCACTCCTCCTTATCCTCCTCATCTTCCCCCTTATCTTCTCTCCTATCCCTCTCTTCCCATCTTTCTTCTCCCTTCTGTTTCCCACTCTTCCTCTCATTGGTGTATTTCCGATTCTGAGCAAACTCCAATCTATGTTGATGGTATTTATGCTTTCATAACAATATACTTAACATATGCTAGTTCTAAAGAAAAAATAAGAGAAGACAGTATACATGTGCAATCATATTACATTAAAATCTAACACCCCTCGTCAAACCTCCCTCCCTCCCCCCCAACCCCCTATCCCCCCCCAGCTTCCCTCCCCCCCGACTTCCCAGAACCCATACATGGTATAAATCTTTAACAAAAACAGTCTAAAATATATTGGAAAAAAGAATAGAGAATTGATAACATCTTTACATTGAGCTTAGCTCCTCCTTGCTAAGCTAACTTTAAACAATTTATATCATTCCTGATCTTAATCATAAGCTATCTGGAATTTCTTAGTCCCGTATTTATATGATTTCTTGAATCCTGCCATCTTGCTGCAGCCACTCACTTTTTCTTCCTGTAATAAATGGTTTACAGGCTGCAAAACAAATAAATAAATGATTCTGGAACTGGTTTTCCTATTACACAAATCCAGAAAAATGGTTTGTGGTTTTAGGGACCTGTTTCTCGATATATATATTTTATATGTGGAGTACTTGTATTGTGTTTAACTGGTTGTAAACCCCGAGAGAGCTGTTGGCGTCGGACAATCTATAGAGGAAGAATAAAAAATGCATGAGTTTTAGGCTGTGGGTTTGCTCCAACTGCAGGCTAGTGGGCTTTGAATGAGTTTTAATGAAAAAGCAATTTCTATCCTCACCAAAGTCATTCCCTCTGTCACAAATACAGAGATAACAAAACATAGAAAGCTAAAAATGTGCTTTAGTACCTCAACTTACGACCACCATTGAGGCCAGAATTTAGGTTGCTAAGTGAGACGTTTCTTAAAGTGAGTTTTGCCCCGTTTAGCAATAGCAATAGCAGTTCGACTTATATACCGCTTCAGTTCGACTTATATACCGCTTCATAGGGCTTTCAGCCCTCTCTAAGCGGTTTACAGAGTCAGCACATTGCCCCCAACAACAATCCGGGTCCTCATTTCACCCACTTCGGAAGGATGGGAGGCTGAGTCAACCCTGAGCCGGTGAGATTTGAACAGCCGAACTGCAGAACTGCAGTCAGCTGAAGTAGCCTGCAGTGCTGCGTTTAACCACTGCGCCACCTCGGCTCTACCTTTCTGGCCACAATCTGCTAAGTGAATTAATGCAGTTGTTAAATTAGAAGCACGGTTGTTAAGGGAAACTTGCTTTGCCTGTTTAACTTTGCTTGTTGGACAGCGAGGAGGTTGAGGAGGGACACGGGCCAGTCCTGGAGTCTGGGGAAGGCTCGGACGAGGGCTCTGCGTCAGAGGCAGAGAGGGGGCCAGAGCCATCTGGGAGTTATGAGCTGCCTCCAGAGTCAGACATCATCGAGGCAGAGGAACAGGCTCCCCCTGTTCCCAGTGCGCGCATGCGCAGAGCTGCCAGAAGGAAAGAACAGCTAAGACAGAAGGGACAACTTGGGAGTAAGGCTTGGAGGTGATTGGCCCCTCCCATAGGACATAAAGAAGGAGCAAAGACACATGAGCCTTTGCAGGAAGCAACTTGGTTCATGCTGGTCAGTTTACCTTCTGAAGCTCTGTTTTTGACTCTGTGCTCCGTGTGGCCTTGCAAGCTAATTGCCAGTTAGGTCTTTGGCAGCGTTTCAAGGAAGAGAAAGGTGGAGCCGAGGTGGCGCAGTGTTTAAACGCAGCACTGCAGGCCACTTCAGCTGACTGCAGTTCTGCAGTTCGGCTGTTCAAATCTCACCGGCTCAAGGTTGACTCAGCCTTCCATCCTTCCGAGGTGGGTAAAATGAGGACCCGGATTGTTGTTGGGGCCGATATGCTGACTCTGTAAACCGCTTAGAGAGGGCTGAAAGCCCTATGAAGCGGTATATAAGTCTAACTGCTATTGCTATTGCTATTGGGTGCTTATCAGCCTTATCCCGAAAGACTTTGGCAGCCTACTGTAGGACTCTTTGCAACTATCTGGGACTCATTACGAGCTGTGAACGAACAGGATTCACAGCCGTTGAAATAAAAACGTGTGCTAAGTGTGTGCTTTTGACTGTCTCAGGAAGCTTAGGCCAGAACAACGGTCTTAACTAGGTGGCCAAGCATCCAAATTTGGATGATATGACTGTGGGGAAGCGGCAATGGTCCTAAGCATGAAAAACGGACAGGCTGTATTTTTCAGTACCGTCGTAACTTTGAATGGTCAGTAAGTGAGCTGTGGTAAGTCGAAGACTGGCTGCCCTGCAGTGGACTGCACAGTATTGTGCGGTTGAAGGAACTGGGTATGTCTAGTTTGATGAGAAGAAGGACTAGGGGAGACATGATAGCAGTCTTCCGATATCTCAGGGGTTGCCCCAAAGAAGAGGGAGTCAAACTATTCTCCAAGGCACCTGAGGGCAGAACAAGAAGCAATGGGTGGAAACTAATCAAGGAGAGAAGCAACTTAGAACTGAGGAGGAATTTCCTGACAGTGAGAACAATTAACCAGTGGAACAGAAGTTGCCTCCAGAAATTGTGGGTCCTCCATCACTGGAGGTTTTTAAGAAGAGGTTGGAGAACCATTGGTCTGAAATGGTCTAGGCTCTCCCTACTAGAGTAGGGGTTGGACTAGAAGGCCTCCAAGGTCCCTCCCAACTCTGTGATTCTGTTATTCTATAATCCTAGAACATTTAATCGATGGAGCGGCTTCCCTCCAGAAGTTGTGGGGTGGGGGGCTATCCCTGGAGGCTTTTAAGAAGAGATTGGATGGGCGTTTGTCTGAAATGGTATGAGGCTTCTTGCTTGTGCGGGGGGGTGGGGGTGGACTAGAAGACCTCCAAGGTCCCTTCCAACGTTGTTACTCTGCTACTGTTCGACTTACCACTACAATTGAGACCAGAAATAAACTTATTATAGGAAGAACGGTTGCAGGAACTGGGGATGTCTAGTTTGATGAGAAGAAGGACTAGGGGAGACATGATAGCAGTCTTCCAATATCTCAGGGGCTGCCACAAAGAAGAGGGAGTCAAGCTATTCTCCAAGGCACCTGAGGGTAGAACAAGAAGCAATGGTTGGAAACTAATCAAGGAGAGAAGCAACTTAGAACTGAGGGGGAATTTCCTGATAGTGAGAACAATTAATCAGTGGAAGAGAAGTTGCCTCCAGAAGTTGTGAATGCCCCAACACCGGAAGTTTTAAAGAAGAGATTGGGTAACCATTTGTCTGAAGTGGTGTAGGGTTTCCTGCCTAGGCAGGGGGTTGGACTAGAAGACCTCCAAGGTCCCTTCCAACTCTGCTATTGTATGAGCGGAAGGAGGAAGGAGGGAAGCCACAGCGGTGCGAACAAAGCTCTGATTTTTTTTATGTGCGTTGAACATAAGAAGCCTTTGTTCTCTGGCCTTTTAAAATTTTTTATTATATCCTGCAAATCCACCCTGCTCTGATGTCCTTAATATTTCATTTTTACTACCGTGAAGGAAGTCCTTGACTTACGACCACAATTGTGCCCAAAACATCTGCTGCTCAGCGAGACTTTGGTTCAGTGAGTTTCGCCCCATTTTACGACTGCGGTTGCTAAGCGAATCACCTCCGTTGTTAAGGGAATCTGGCCTCCTCCCCCCTCGTTGACTTTGCTGGTCAGAAGGTCGTAAAAGGGGATCATGTGACCCTGGGACACTGCAACCGTCATAAATATGAACCAGCCATCCAAACTTCTGAATGTAAATCCATAGGACCATGGGGTCATAAGTGTGAAAAACGGTCATAAGTCACTTTTCTCCCGGGCCGTTGGAACTTTGAACGGTCACTAAATGAAACTTGTAAGTCGAGGACTTCCTGTACTTACAACCACTTACAACCCTCTGTTTGGTGACCCTTAGAAGTTACAAGGGCGCTAAAAAAAGTAACATATGACGTGTCCTCACACTTATGACCGTTGCAGCATCCTCGTGGTCATGTGATTAAAATTTAGGCACTTGGCAACCTCTCTTGTATTTATGATGGTTACAGGGTTACAGGGTCAGGTGATCAGCATTTGCTTTTGACAAGAAAAGCATTAGGTATCTTCGATGCCCCAAATCAATCAATCTATCTATCTATCTATCTATCTATCTATCTATCTATCTATCTATCTATCTATCTATCTATCTATCTATCTATCTATCATCTATCATCTATCTATCTATCTATCTATCATCTATCTATCTTTCTTTCTTTCTTTCTCTCTCTCTCTCTCTCTCTTTCTCTCCTTCTCCTTCTCCTTCTCCTTCTCCTGTGTGTGTTCATTCCAGCATCTGGAGCATCTCAAGCAATTTCAACCAAGCTTGGTACACAGATGACTTACTCTCTGGAAAGAAATATTGTGGGGGTCTGTTAAGATACAGCCTGTTGTGCCTTCAAATAGCTTCTACTGTAACTGCCGTAAAATGGCTTCTACTGTACAGTGCAGCGAATTTACCATGGTAACGGCTTCACAGTACTCCACAAGGGGGCTCCCTCTGGTAAGGGGGAAAAAATCCAACATTAGAAATTAAGTTTGGTCCAGACATTTTCCCCTTATAAAAAAAAATATCCGGGCAATGCTGGGTTATCGGCTAGTTATTTATAAAAGTAGTAAGAGATGTGATATAAATGAATAAATACATGACAAAGGTCTCATTTTGCTGCAGGCTGTCAGATGAATCTCCAGCGGGTCATGCCAACGCAGAAAGCTGGTTTCAAATAAACTCTGGCTAACTATCAGAGAAAGCTTACCAAAGGTGAGATTCACATGTCATTTATGCCTGGTTTATGAAGGGGAAAGGGGTAGGGGTGTTAAACCCCAGGCCCGGGGGCCGAATCCGGCCCACGGGGTGCTTAGATCTGGCCCGTGGGGCCACCCTAGAAACAGCGAAGGACCGGCCAAAACAGAGCTCGGAAGGGCTGCGTGCCGCCCTCCCAAGCTCCATTTTCACTGGCAGAGGGTTGCAGGAGGATGTCCCAGCTGAAAACGGATCTCGGGAGTCTTGTTTTCATTGGCAGAGCACTTGCGCCACCACAGACGCCGACACAAGCGATGTCAAGCTGGCCACGCCCGCCCCGGTCATACCCCTCCTGCCCCTCCCAAGGTCAAACACAACCCTGAAGCAGCTCTCAATGAAATCGAGCTTGACGCCCCCGGTGTAGAGTCTCCTACTTGGGTGGGAGCAGTGCCGGATTTAGATGAAAAGAGGCCCTAGGCTATTCCACTTATGAGGCCCTTTCACCTCCCATTTTTAAGTTTGTAAATTACATGAGAGACAATAAAATACATCATTACTTTGATATATATCAATATATATATCAATATATATAGCTGGCCTCCCGACGGAGGGCGGCTCTGCTCTGCGGCAAAGGCAGCGAGGCCAGCCGCCTCCCCTGCTGTGCTCAGCTGCCCGGCTCGGCCCCCTCGCCCTCACCTGCCTGGCCGCTGGTGGGCTCCGCGTCTACGGGGCGGCTACTGGGAGCGGCCGCGCCTCTCGCCCGACCGCCGGTGCCGGGAACGTGGGCGGGCTCCCCAACTGCCGCGTCGCTGGAACGATCTTAACCAATACATTTTTATGTTTGTTTATTAGTCATATGCGTAGAATTTCTCCTTATTTTCGGTTCAGTGTTTTAGTGTTCACTGTTTTTAGAATAGCGTAATTTTAATTTTGCTAACAATTTGAATGTAGGCCCCTCCTGATCTTGAGGCCCTAGGCTGAAGCCTAGTTAGCCTATAGGAAAATCCGGCCCTGGGTGGGAGGTTGGGCTAGATGACCGACAAGGCCCCTTCCAACTCTGTTAATCTGTAAATCCCAGATTGCAGGATTGAATATTCTGGCTGAACTCCTGCAGCATCTTCCTCTGTTTTATTCTTCTTTTTTCTTTACAGGCTTCTCTCGCTTGCCGCTTCTAACCTGTCCACAATGCAGCCAACTAGAGAGACTTCGGGTAAGGATTTTCAGCATTGCTTTACAGGTGGTCCTCAACTTACGACCCCAGTTCAGCCCAGCATTTCCCGTGCTACCTGCCAATGTTCGTTAAGTGAATTCCGGCCCATTTTTACGACCTTGCTTGTTACAGTTGCTAAGTGAAGCACCACAGTTTTTAAGCGAGAAACACGGCTGTTAAGGGAATCTGACTTCCCCATTGACGTTGCTCATCAGATGGTCGCAAAAGTGGATCGCGCAACCCCGGGACTCTGCAACCGTCCTAAATAGGAGTTTGGTTGCCAAGCGTGTGAAATTTGAATGGTCATAAGTCACATTTTTTTCAGTGTTGTTGTAACTTTGAACAGACACTAAACAAACTGTCGTAAGTGGAGGACTTCGAGGTAGTCCTCGACTTATGACAATTGAGCCCAAATTTTCTGTTGTTTAGGGTGACATTTGTTAAGTTTGTCTTGCCCCATCTTACAACTTTTCTAGCCATTGTCGTTAAGTGAATCCCTGCAGTTGGTAAGTTAGTCACCCGGGCGTTAAGTGAATCCGGTTTCCCCGTGGACTTTGCTTGTTAGGGGTCGCAAAAGGGGATCTCCAGGACACTGCAGCTCTCATCGATGTGAGTCAGTTGCCAAGCATCTTGATCACATGATAATAGGGATACTGCAAAGGTCATAACTGTGAAGAACGGCCTGAAGTCACATTTTTCAGCGCCGTTGTCGCTTCGAACGTTCACTAAAACTGTTGTAAGGCGAGGACTACCTGTATTCAAATCTGGTCGGAAGTCTGAGCGAAACGGGAAGCTAATTTGGAGGTTTGAAAACAAAAGGAATATGTAATACCACATAGAAATAATATTTCTCCTTTTTTCTTTTGCAGATGAATTAGGTAAGCACCTGGGGGATGTAGTGGGGGTGCTGCCAATGACAGGTAAGGAGATATTCATCACTTAATAGCTGCTGGAACAGGCTCCAGCTGTTCTTCTGCCTCACTGATGTCTGACTCTGAAGGCAGTTGATAACAGTGACGTGCGGTGAGCTTTATGGCTGATGAGGCAGCAATTTTTTTTAGACTTGTGGACTTCAACTCCCAGAATTCCACAGCCAGGCATGCTCAGTTCCGATTTAAAGCGACAGCATTTTCCCCCTTGCAAAATAAGTTTTCCCATTCTTTTTCTTCTCCCTCCCCCTCCTTCCTCCCTCTCTCCCTCCCTCCCCCCTCTTTCAAACAGACACACGCACACAGAGAACTTGGATCCCTCTCTCACTCACTCATTCTCAAACAAACACAAACACAGAAGTTGGATTGGATATATTTTCCAAAGGCTTGAAAGCAGCTCCTCTGCCATACCCCCCTCCTTCCCCTGCTGCCTTCCGATCGGAGCCTTTGATTGCAGGTGAATCATGTTGCCTTTTCAAAGTTGTAATCAGTGAAGCTGGGCTTATATACTTTTATCCAGCTGTGTGTGTGTGTGTGTGTGTGTGTGTGTTTGAAAAGGCAACGTGGTTCTGCATGCAATCAAACTTTTTGAATTCCTCCCCTCTCCCCACACAGGCACCTTTTCCAGCTGTTTCAGAGAGGATTTCAACTCTGCTTTTGCCTGCCCTCATGAAAGGCCAGAGCTCTGAGTCAGACTGAGCTAGTTGCTCCCAGAGAACTCTAAAAAGCCTCTAAAAATGCCCTCTACAGGAGGCGAGAGAACACGTGCCTCCTTTGCATACGAAATTTTTCGCTTTTTAACCCTTGCTTAACTCTTAAAAGGCAAAAAATTGCTTATGCACAGGAGGCCCATAGTTCTCTCGCCTCCTCCTATAGTTAACACTAAGCAGATTCCAAGTCACTGTGACTTGGAATCTGGCAGCAATTACCTTGGCTTTAATTATTTTAAAAAAAAATCTTTAAAATTCTTTCCTTTTCCTCACGCCTCCCCTGCCTCTAGTGACTGCACGTCCCTGGTTGATAACTGACATACGGCCTTGGCTCCCTCTCTGCCTCCGACACAGAGCCCTCATCCGAGCCTTCCCCAGACTCCAGGACTGGCCCAGGTTCCTCCCCATCCTTCCTCACTGTCCGAATCTGCTGCCAGCTCCGCTGGTGGCCCACAACATGTGTAGCATGTTGTCTAATCTTGATTCCCATGGTGTCCAAGCCGCGATTTAGGAGGAGTCGGTGTCAGGCCTGCCTCCTTCAATATCCAAGAAAGGAAAACCTCAACTCCATTTGAATAAAGATTAAGTACTTTACTAGATGTGAATTGAAAGCAGCGAAAAGGAAGCAAGATCTGAGCCAAAAAGGCGCGAACATGTACCGTATTTTTCGGAGTATAAGACGCGCTCTTTTTCCCCTCAAAAAAGAGGCTGAAAATCTGCGTGCGTCTTATACACTGAATACAGCATTTTTGGCCTCCCCAAACCCTCACCCTTCACCAAAATGGCCGTGCAGAGCCTTATGGAGGCTTCCAGAGAGCTCCTGGGGACTGGGGAGCGCAGAAATGAGCACAAAAACGGCCCGTTTTTGCTCAATTTTACCCTCCCCCCGGCCCCCAGGAGCACTCTATAAGCTTCCTAAACGCTATCCATGCCTTTATTTAAAAACAAAAAATGGGCCCGTTTTTGCGAAAATGGGCTGTTTTTTGCTTGGTTTCTCCCCCCCCCCCCGCCGCCTCCGGAGCACTCTGCAAGCCCCCTAAAGGCTATCCATGCCTTTAAAAAAAAACAGGCCCGTTTTCGCGAAAAACAGGGAGGTTTGCAGAGTGCAAAGACTTTTTTTTAATTTGCCTCTTCAAAACCTTGGTGCGTCTTATACTCCGGTGCGTCTATACTCTGAAAAATATGGTACATATCAACATTTACCCAGCATCCTCCCCCCCCAGTTACCCCAACCCAGTGTCCAATCTACAACTCCCTAAGGTGTGAGCCGAGGTGGCGCAGTGGTTAAATGCAGCACTGCAGGCTACTTCAGCTGACTGCAGTTCTGCAGTTTGGCGGTTCAAAATCTCACCGGCTCAAAGGTTGACTCAGCCTTCCATCCTTCCGAGGTGGGTAAAATGAGGACCCGGATTGTTTGGGGGCAAAAGGCTGACTCTGTAAACCGCTTAGAGAGGGCTGAAAGCGGTATATAAGTCTAACTGGTATTGCTATTGCTATTGCTATCTTCAAAAAGCCTCATCCAGCTGGTATGCCAGATGGTTGGCCTTGGCCAAGTCCCAACATCAGCCTCCGGCATGCGCAGAAGATGGTGAGCACAAAACTCCCTTCTTCATAACTCCTCCAGCACCAGTAATTCCCCCTCCCAAATGTCCCAAGCCCCTCCCTCCCCGTTTCTATGGCAGCCGATAGCAAGCAAGGAAAGCAAAGGCTGATTGCAGCTTAACCAAACGAAGCAGAGCTTGGACGAATGAATGGGTCGCAAACCGCTCGAGCCCAGCCTTTCTCTTCTTGGTTTTCTAGCCATCATCGATGAGCTGATTAAAGAAGATGGTTTTGCTGAGGATCCAGGATCCCAGGATCCGGGCTTCGTTGATCGAGCCCCCCAAGTTGATTCCCAGAAGCACCGACTTCACCCCGCCGGGGGAGATGCGGAGCGCCGGGAGGATGAGCCTTTTGCAGAACGGGCTGGAGCACTTACGGGGTGTCGGTGGGCCCCGCCCCGGCTTCACCCCAGGATTCCTTCCCCCAACAGCTGTCCCAGACCCTCAATAACTTGTCCTTGCGGCCCCAGCTGGTCCCAGAGGGCTGCTGCCCCCCAGCCGGGATATGGATGCTCCTTGGACAGCTCCTGGCCCTTCGGGGTGCGCCACGGTGGCCCCAGAACCTCTGGATGACGCCATGCGGGACCCTCCAAGCTGGTGATCATCGAGCAGCCGAAACAACGAGGGATGCGCTTCCGGTATCAGTGCGAAGGGCGGTCAGCCGGGAGCATTTTGGGAGAAGGGAGCAGCGAGACCAACAAAACGCTGCCTACCATTGAGGTGAGCGGGTGTGGGGCAGGAGGGGTGGAGTTAAAGGGCAAGCCCCGCCCATAGGGGAGGAGGGGCTTAGAACAGAGAACCTAGGAGAGGAGTGAAATCCAGGTTGTGCCCTCCAGGTGTTGGAATAAGAATAGAATAGAATAGAATAACATAGTTGGAAGGGACCTTGGAGGTCTTCTAGTCCAACCCCTGCTTAGGCAGGAAACCCTATACCGTTCAGACAAATGGCTATCCGACATCTTCTTAAAGACTTCCAGTGTTGGGGCATTCACAACTGCTGGAGGCAATTTCTGTTCCACTGATTAATAGTTCTCACCATCACTTCCCCCCCACCCTCCAACTTTTTAAAGCATTTTCTCTGCTGGGTCAGGTGAATGGGCGGGAAACAATGCTTTAAAAAGTGGGGAGGGGGAAGCTTCCGATGATCACGCGGATCCCCTGTGAGCCACGCGATCCTCAGAAGCTTTTTCTCTTTTTTTTTTCCACTTTTTTAAAAGCATTTTTTTCCTGCCTATTTGCCCAAACCGGCAGGGGAAAAAAATGCTTTAAAATGGGAAAAAGTGGCCACGCCCACCCAGTCACATCCACACACACACACACACACACACACCACACACACCACACACGCAACCCACAAAGCCACATAAAATAGATTTCGCCACTAAAGCCTCAACAACTTTCTTGCATTGTGGGTGACCAAAACGGGATAGCAATAGCAGTTAGACTTATATACCGCTTCATAGGCTAAGCGGTTTACAGAGTCAGCATATCGCCCCACAGTCTGGGTCCTCATTTCACCCACCTCAGAAGGATGGAAGGCTGAGTCAACCTTGAGCCGGTTGAGATTTGAACCACTGAACTGCAGATAACAGTCAGCTGAAGTGGCCTGCAGTACTGCACCCTAACCACTCCTGCGCCACGGGATGCTGTGCATTTCCAAGTGTGATGGATTGTGCAGAGAGGGTAGTTTGGGGACATGACCCTCAAAAACCGCGGTCCACTAAAGCGCGCCCGATCAAAGCGCGTACGAGACGTCATCAGCAGCGCGACAAA